>NW_024609868.1:107552539-107824993 GCF_016920785.2 Ixodes scapularis | reverse complement strand
TAACAGCCCTACACTTTCCTGCATCAGCTTAGGAGGTGAAGGTAAATCGAACGACGCTAGTATCGCGTCGCGACCGATCTTCCCTCCCCCCCCCTCCCCCCCCCCCCCCCCCCACCTCTCTTTCTCTCTCTCTCTCTCTCTCCCCCCCCCCCCCCGCTATTTGCGATGTCACTTTTATTTTTAGTGAATGAGTGGTAATGCACAAAATTTACGGAGAAACTTCATTTACCCACTAATATAGTCAGAATGAATCAGCTGGGCAAGAAACTATCGCTAAATGGAAAAAAAAAAAAAAAACGCATGCCAAATGGTATGTTAAAGCAGTTTCCCAAAACGAGGGCGGAGTTTAGACACCGCAACAATCGGTTCCGGCTTGATGTTTAGCTGCGACCTGCACTATTGTTTTCATCGAAATCACAGCTGAGAACACAAGTTTTAATTGTTTTTCAAGTTCCCGAACCTTTTCGCAATCCAGCACTGAATCGGTCGCGACCCACAAATTGGGAAACACTGTTCCTCGGCTTTCTACCTTCACATACAGACCAGAAGTTTCTCTGTTTCATGCGAGCCACCATGTTTGTTTGTGCTGGTGCCACCCACGCAGTAAAGGAACTGAAATGGCGGCGCGGCTGCGTTATTTTGAGGAGCTTTGCACAAAATCTTGTCCAAAAACGGCAGAACTACATAATCGTAAAAGGCAAAAAAAAAAAAAAAATCATTGCTAACAGTGCTGCAAAAAATAAATAAAAATAAAATGATTGCAAATTACAGTTTTTTCGTTTCTGCAAAAAAACTACAAAAACCTAAATTGCTTTTTTTTTTTTTTGTGGAGGTATTTTAAGTTTTACAGGGAATGACAAATAATTTAAATGAAATCAGCGAGACAAGAAATGGCGCAATACAGCTCAATTCTGAGTTACGAGTTTTTGCATTCGCTCGGCTTTCGGAACAGGGTATTGATTTGCATATGTCTTGTTCAAAAACGGCTCAAATAATTCAAAACTTAACTTCTACAATGCTGCCTTAGACATGAAAGCGCTTCGAAATTAATTTCATCGTGAAAGATAAATGCTGGTAATTGAATCAATCGATGAAGGGATTCGTCTCTGCAAATGGCGTGGAATCTAGGTTTAACAAAAGAGTCGGAGACAAAAGAAAAACAAATAACGTTATGGGAAAAACCGAAAGCTGACGGCTCGACGAAGAAGCAAGGAATGGAAACGGTTATGGAATGTGCACTCGACCCTCTTCATATAGAAATAGACGAGAAATTCACTCGCCTACACGACAGCGATGCCAAGTTTGGCTTCCTGGCTGGATACTGACGGACTGTACTACGTTACCGACAAGGTTAACTTAATAATGCTGCAGTTTCGGATGATTCCACAGCTGCAACGTCGACGCACATAATCTGTATGACGAAATTTTAGACTGCAGATTGTTCGTTTTAAAGCAGACTGACCTGGAAGTATCAGGACATGAATAACTTCAATTTATTGCTCAATATAGAGACAAGGGCGTCTTCCCCAATCTTCGTATCGCCATTTAAACACTGTTAACCGTATTAGTTTCCATCGCCGACTTCAAAAGGTTGTTCAGCAAGATGAAATAAATGCATTTACGAGATTTCATAGGCCAGGACAGACTTCGTGCTCTCACTCTGCTGGGTGTAGAAAGAAAAGAAACTGAGCGAATTGGGGATATTGATGACGTTGTAGACCAAATCGCTTCACCGAAACCAAGGAAATTTTTGTTGTAGACATTATGAAGTTACGGGATGTATTATTTTTTATGTTGTATACTTGTTCTGCTCATAATCAAAAGTGGCAACTAAAATGTAAGCTCCCTAAACAGCGTTTTTCTGCTGTACCATATGTCTATAACTTTAGCTAGGCGTTTCCGTGATTTATCCAACCGTTAACCTGCCACTTTGTTTTTCTCTTCTGTCTGGTTCAACGCTATCTAGTGTCCATGCAGTTTTTAAATGTCATCTTTTTATTTTGCCACAATACCAGCCAGGCGGGGATTAGAAGATGGTTTGACAGGAGCCACAGGACCATGTCTTGTTTGGTTCCTCCCGTGTATGGTCAGTACAATGCAGTAGAACAGACGTGCTGAGATACAGCTACCCATCTTGCAAGGACACGCGGAAGTTTACACAAAATCCTCCTCCTTCTCAACATCATCATCAGGAGAGCGAAAAAACTACTTTCCCTGGGCGCCATCATAGGTACGGCACTGGCTGTATCAGGGCTGTGTCACCATTATAGCGCGAAGGCAGCGCTGCCTCAGCAAGATAAAAGCAATTTCTAGTGCTGACTAATAGTCACTGAGGTAACGGCGTGCTGTATGTGAGAAATGCCTTTAAAAGGACACTGAGCCCTCAAATATGATTTGTTTAAGCGCCCATGGATAGAACAGGTATATAATAGCATGAAATTTCCCCGAAGAAAATATATCGTAAAATTTACTTTGTTATACTAATTTTGAGTTAGAAGCGATTGTGATATTGCCGCGGATGAAACCGGTTCGACGGGCGTAAAACTGAAAGTGAATGTGCAATCGGTGGACTTGTGTCAAATACAAAAGAAATGACGGGCGTCGAGACAACAGCAGCAAGCGTCGCGATGTCGGCAGAACAGCTGGCTCGCGGGAAGGTCTCTGACTCGGCAAGGCCGCACTGGGCTCCTTATCTATGATACTTGGTATATTGAACGAGCGGCCTAGAATGTTCGAGCGTCGAGTTAGGGCGAGACAGACTCAACAAGGCAATGATGGCCCCCTTATCTTTTATACTCGTCATCTCGAACATTCCTCCTAGAATGTTTGAGTGTCGAACATTCGGGGTACAAGTAAACACGAATTTTCTAGAAGCATTAAGTCGTGTTCCCTATTGTCCATGCAAGCTTCAATATTTCAGCACGTCAATTCAATATAGAGGTATGTTTCAAAATAACTGAAATAAGTCCCTCGACATAAATAATGCGCTGTTGTTGTTGTTTTTGTGGAAGTTCGCTTTCTTATTTCAGTGCTTTATTTGGGAGTTCAGTGTCCCTTTGAAATGGTGGATAAGGTGTCTCCACTACAAAGAAGTAATTATAGGAACGTAGTACGGGCATTCAGTCTGAGGTCTGTCAGGTGCACGATTCAGCAGTTGTAACTCCGAAACTATGGGCGTGACCCTCTGGAATGCGACATGATACCAAGGTAGGTGCAAAGATTAACAAAAAAAACAAACAAAAAAAACTTAAATTAGAGCTTAAGAATATAAATTAGTGAACCCAAAGCAGCACTCGACAGAAATGAAATACCAGACTCTATCTTCTTGTGGCTGAGGTACATTGCAATGGTTATTCATTAATTTTTTCCAGTAACGGCCACAACACTGGATCGCAGTCATGGGTTGGACCACAAGAGAGTAGACGCGCGACTTTTTCTTAGAGCTTAATCGAATGACGGGACACTGAGAACGCCTGAATTGGAGATTGCTGAATTCTACAGTATTGTGTGTTAGAGATGAACACGTACTAGTAAATATTTGGGCAATTCATATTGGTTTCTGAAAGTCACACTTTTTTCAGTTCTAAACCACTATCTTGCTCTTTTTCATGATAATCGTTCTATCAACTATCCGACTTCGTGCCATATAAACACTTTTTTTCCTTTTTGTCGAGACAAAAATTGGGTTGTGTGGATGCTATACAGCCTAGAACTTGTTCTGCCTCAACTGGCGACGAGTCTCCCAGCTGTAGACGAGAAATTGAGCCAGTGCGCAACCGCTAGCCTGGAATCTTAACGTGCATCACGCAGTAGTGATACACGACCGCACGCCGGTACGATGCTCATCCAGATCGAAACGGGCAGGGGTGGGGACTGAACCCAGGATTTTGGGTTCTTCTGCAGCGCGAGCTTTCGCTTCACCTGCTCCGAGCTGGTGTGCGCTAGACCACTCGGCCACCGATCCCCCCTTTGTCGTGACAAAAAAAAAAAAAAAAAAAAAAAAAAAAAAAAAAATCTGCCTTTTCCAGTCAATTTGCGAGTATCTGGCGCCAGAAATTTACGCGGGACTCCACAGAAACTAAAGGAGGCTCTATCCGCCGAGAAAGTGAGGGAGTGAAGGAGACGAGAGCGAGGGGGCGACGTCAGAACGCCGAACTCTGATTGCACTGAGTAGTGGGTAGACCTAAAGTTGCCTTTGTCTCCACTGCACTCGTCGAACGCGTTCGAATGCTAGAGCCAAACGCAGGACCCCTCAGTTCCGTGTTTTAACGCGTTCGGCGAGTACAGCGTAGACAAAGTCAGCTAGCTTTAGGTCTACCCACTAATCGTTCCAATCAGAGCTCGGCCTTCTGAAGTCCACGCGCGCTCTCCTCCCCTCCTCTCCCTCAGTTTCTCGAAGTATGTGGAGCGCAAGTTCGTCTACTTTTTCTGCAGGAGTTTTGGTGACGTCAGAAAATCGCCGAGCTCTGATTGGTTCTGATTGAAGGATAGTGGGTAGATCTCGAGGCAGCTAGCTTTGAGGTCTGCCCTCCTTCAATCAGAGCCAATCGGAACTCGGCGTCTTCCTGACGTCACCAAAACTTTTTGCTCTCCGTATTGCTGTTTGTAAGACCTTCACTGGAATATGCATCTGTATTGTGGGATCCGCATTGGAAGTAGTTTGTAGATAAGCTGGAAAAACTTCAGAACCGTGCCGGCGAGATTTGTAAGAGAAAAATATAATAGAAACAACATCGTAACGGAGTCTAAACGTTTATTTGATTGGGAACCTTTGTTTTTAAGACGCAGCTACTTTCGATTGAGGTTCTTGTTCGCGATTTTTGATGATCTGACAGGCATTGAAGAAAGCAACTACATAGAATTACCTAATTATGTTTCAAAGTGTATTGATCAATCGGGAAAGATAAGGTACATTTTTGTCAGACAGATTATAATATTTTTTTGTTGCACGCATAATTTTTGAATGGAATGTGTTACACGAGCTTGTTTTTATTCATGACGGCGTGGGACCACTTATCTCGGCAAGATTTCTTGATTATATTATAGATATATTATATCCGTACATTCAACTGACCTTTTGTATTTCTCGAGCGTTTTTGTTTTGTGTATATATGAGTTGTATTTGCTATAATGCCAAAAACTTTGGCGCAGGAGTTTTTTTTTTGTTTTTTTTTTTAAGAAAAAAAATTAAGCTTATGATGGCCACCCGCTGTAAATAAACAAAAAATAAATAGAAATTGGTGTGTTATATCTTACACTTCGCCCATGGCGGCCACGATTTTAAGGTCCCGTATACGTTTGTGTTTCACAAAAAGTAGTCTTAGAAACCATTCACATTCAAACTTGGTGTCAGTTTTTCAAAAAAAAAAAAAAAGAGGAAGGTGCGCAGATATCATGGATCGAAAAATATATGACGAGCAATCTCTGCCATGTACTTGCTACATCATTTTTTTTTTTTGCACTCAATTTATATATAGTTACAAGGGTCGTTCGAGGTTGACCGGGACTTTTGTCCATAAGAAACGACTGAACAATAGTAGCATGTTGAAACATGCGCAGGGCGTTAACGTAACTTTTGAAAATCGCGCCTGTACGACCTACTTGACGCAGGCACAGTATTTCCCGCTATTATGGCGTCGAGTGCTATGCCTGTAACTGTTGAGCAGCGGTGTACAATCAGAAGTTTGGTTAAGAAAAAAAGTTAAACCATCTGAAATTTTGAGAATGTTGCAAGCACATATAGGGCACATACGATTTCAGGGACATGAGTGTGGGCGGCTTATGTTTGTCTAAGGATGACAGCCGGTTACAAATGAACCGTACGGACACGTCCGTCCAACTTCGGTCAGGTAACCTAGATTTTTCTACGCAAAAGAAACCAGGGAGCCACCAGAATGAGTGTATCGGTGCCTGGACGCGCGGGAGATATATTTGCAAAAACTACGAAGGTTGCTCAGAAAATAATGCGCATATTGCTTGTTTTCTCGAAAACTATATTTATTCAAAATCTATTAAATTTGCATGCGATAATACTGCATGCTTCCTGTACGTGCTATTTTCCGACATAGTCTTTCACGACTTAGGCCAATGTAAAACAAGGGCCTGCGTGCCTTACCTGCGGCTTGTTTCCTGCTCGCATGGCCATGCCCTCACTCCACGAATTACGCTCTCGTTATTTTCAGACCTCGTTCCACGCAACGCATCTCTTAGTGGCCTCCAAAAAACGAAAATCTGAAGGTGTCAAATTAGGAACATAAAGGAGATGAGGAGTGCGGTCCAAGAAATGTTGGCGATTGCCTCCTGGGCTTTGAGATTTGTGCAAGGGCTGAATCAGCGTGTCTCCTGGATTCCTGTTAAGCCACACTCGCCGATAACGTAAATAATTGTCATTCGCACTTCTGCTGATTGAAAACATGGGGCCCGCCCCCCCTTCCCCCCCCCCCCCCCCCCGAAATCTTTCATTTTGCTGGGACCTCTTCTCCCCCCTCCCCCTCATACAGCATTTTGTCATGGGCGCCCCCCCCCCCCCCCCCCCCGAAACAAAATCCTGGCTACGTGCCTGGCCCATCCTCACAAATAAGGTCCCCGGCGCGCTGCAACATGTCTCTGTTGGTGGCAGTGGGAGAATTGCTCGACCTCAGCTGGTCATGGTGCTCCTTCTGTCCACTTTCTGAAGCCGTAATTTTTTTGAACCTAGAGTCCAGTCGTATTCTTACCTATTTCGAAACTTCCATACGTACAGCACACAGATGGTTATAAATCTTCCGCGTACTTGCTTTCTCCATCAGTAAGAGTTCGATTACAGGGTGTTGTTTGGGACAGATGCCAGACACGAATGCTAATGTCATGAACTACAACAGCAGCGTTTTTTTCTGCGACGGCCATGAAATTACACACATGTATGCAGGAAGCATCAATGTTGCAACCTGCAAATTTTGTCTTAATATTTGAATGAGTTGCAAAATAGGGAGATTACTTTCTGAGCAGCCTAACATAATTTCCTGCTCTTTAGATTATCCCTTACTTCTCTAGGATTAAAAGTCCCGGTGCATCCGAAACTACATCCCACAAAGAGTGTTCCGCCAAGGACTCATTCCTGGCAGTCGATGCTAAAACGTTATCGGGGAGCTCACGATTGGGGTTTCCTATGATCGCGGATGTTGTCCTGTCGTTGTCGTCCTTGAGGATTGCCTCTATCGAGAACCCAAGTGCTGGTTTCATCCTGAAAGGGTGAAAGTGTTTTTTTTTTACGATAACAATTAAGATTGTATTGTTAAGGTAGAACGTGTTTTACTATTTTTTTTCTCGTGTTATTGTAATGCAATGTTTCTGTGTACGCGAAGGCGTCAAGATACCTTTCTGCACTTTGCCTAACGTTGTTTTCCTGAATAGCACTTTCGAAGGAGAAAAAAAAAAATATTACGTGCGCAGAAAGTACTAGCAGGTAATTTGGAAAATGATTTATTGTTAATAAGAAAGCAAACAAACTAACAAAGGTTAAAGTGCACTTCGACCACCAGAACTGTCCCTTGAGTTGTTTGTTATGTTGCCAGAACTCGAATCTCGCTGAAATTCTACTACGGACAATATATTGAATCGGACAACGCTAATGTTAGAGCTGCAGCTATGTCTCGTCACAAATAAGATTCAGTGCAGCTGAGTGGTTGTTAATTGGATTCATCTGATAGATTCCACTCACCTGTTCCTGTCCAGAGATACGGAAGGAGCTTTCTTCGGGAGCCGGTTCCTTCATTCCGATGCGCGGGATGAGGGGGGAGGAGCTTCGCGTGGGATCGAAGGAATGACTCCTCCTCCTCCCTCACGTGATTGGTCAACGTACTCCCCGCTCCTCCAATGAGGCGACGCGCGGTTTAAACCTCTCCTCTTGTTTTGATTTGTTTTTTTTCAGCACGCAAAGAACGCGGAAGATGCTGGCAGCCACTTTTCTTCGACCGGAAGCCGCAAGCTAAACATCTTCGGCACTTTTTTTTTATTCATTTACTTTTTTTTTTTGCGTGATGGGGATTTTTTTATTGCTTAGGTATCTAACTTGCGAATAATAGAATCTGTAGACGAAGCTAAGCAAGATCTTTATCAGAATAATTAGCGTTTAAATAAGTTGCAAAAAAAAAAAGAGAAATATGTGTTTGCTTGTTGAGTAAAGTGGAGTCGAAGGACGGCTTTGTTAGAATTTAGAAGCTTAGAATCGCTTCGTCATGAATAATTTACGTTTCTTGGACTGTCGAATTATATTTCAACATTAACTGTTTCATAAAGAACTTTCGTTGAGTAAGATTAGTCGCTCAGAGATTGCACTAGGGCTGCCGAAAATATTTGTCAGAAAGAAGTTGAAACCGAGAAATGTTTCAAATATTATTTTGTTTGTTTCACTTAATTATTTAACAAAGTCGTTTAGCAATTCGGAATAAAAATACTTTTGGAAGAAATGCGTTTTCGCGCAAATATTTTATTGGATTCATTTTGACGTATATTGGTATTTTTGTCATTTCTACATTAAAAATCTTTGCGCATTGTTTTTTAAGCTTTGTTGATTGATTTTTTTTTTCTATTTGTTAAATCGCGATACAGATTGCTTCTTTCTCCGAGACAAATAGAACGAGTATTATGTTCCGCTATCGGCGAAACGTGCAATTGCAATGTGTGGATATATCGTTAAACGTTTTTCTTTTTTTTTTTCTGTGTTGCAAACGCCACAGATAATCGACCTATGACTTATTTTCTTTCAAGATCACTCCCTTCGCTCACCTGCTTTTAACCCGTCCCAGGCGCGACCATTCATCTTCAGTAACCTTCACCTGAGTGGCGGCTCCCCTTGCCAACCCCTCGTGTGCGCGATCACATGAGAGATTTAGCTCGTAACCCCCTGCATTCCAAAGGAAGTGCAGCTGAATTATTTCGATCCATCGATTAAACCTTCATATGCGGAAGTGCATTTTATGAGAAAAACAACCGACGCCCAAGTTCAATGTCCGTCTCTCTGGCACGGGCCACTGCCTCTGAAACGTTACCTCGTCGATATTTTCTTTCGTTTTGTTTCTCTTGTGGCACTGAAAATGCGAAGACTGAGGGAGACCGGTGAGCACAGCGTTGCACGGCTCGATCATAACGTGTCGTCGACACGCGACGCGTGCGAAGTGAACAGGCGCAGTGTTTCCGGCGCAGGAGTTGTTCAGCTGGTAGAATAAACCAACTCTCCCAGCCACTATGCTAGGCCGCGACGCACAACGGATTCACGCGAAATCTGAGCTAGCAGCTTCCGGCGAGAAATCAACCGCGTATTTAAAAGCCAGACGGTACGCACTCATACCCGTGACGGTTCGTCCTTCGAGGCGGCTTCTCCTGCGTACGGCTCTTTATGCGGCGAAGCACCCTTCTCGGGAGCCAACGCGGTGGTATCAATGCTGCCTTGGATCTTCGATCCCACGAAGGGGGCTTTGACAAACCGTTAGCCCTCATGCTCAGGAGAAGCCACTCCAATTTGGCAGGACATGCGTCTGCTATGCTACGTTTCACTTTACGATGAACCTCAACGTACGCTATGAGTAGTCCCAGCCAATCCAGTGCTATGAAAGTTTCACGTGACTGCGCGTTTCGCGCCTTGCTGCTAATATCCCGCTAATATCTTATAAAGATTCCAAAGGCACACTTTGTGACGCGCATGCGCGTAGCAGACTTTTCGTAAACACGCTTTGTTTAAACAATGATCGCTTATTCGCACATTCTTTAATGCCCTTTCGCTCCGGGGCGACAAAGACCGACCTTCACAATTAGCTTTTTATTGACCCGATATATTTTACGCGGCACTGCGTGTGCCCATACGTGTTCTTGTATGACTACTTAAGGACACCGAACCATTAAAAAAAAGGTTCCTAATAATATATATTTTAGATGTCTGCAACAATGTTCGGTCATTGTTGCTATCGATAGAGTTTGTACTTTATTGAATTGGGATCACAAGCAATTATCCCATTTTCGACGTACGTTTCGACAGCCTCATGTATGGGCAGTCAGATAATTGCGTATATATTTTGCTTTGTTTAACCGTCAGCTGACAGTGCAATCGCACTGTGAGCTGACGGCTGACAGTGCGCCGGCTTCTCTCAAAGGGACAGTTAATGTCTTCGCATTAATAATAAATGCTCAAAGACCAACACGCACTGCTTCCCGCCTAGACGGAGGCCTGCATGGTTATTCAGGTGGACAGGCAGTCGAAGCTCGAATGAACGCCGTCGCTGTTTCACGTCGCTCTCCCACGAACAGCAATGAATACGCAAATCTGAAGTAAAATAAATAAATAAATAACATTTGGCCAAAACATCGGCAGGGTGCGACGAACATTTTCAAAATCACCTGATCATTCATGAGTGTCTCTTCAATAACTTCTCGTTTGCCCTTAAAAAAAAAGTGCGTAGATAAAAGGTGGGGCAGTAAATGCGATGGAGCTTGACAATCTATCATACGCTGCAAAAAGCATGTTTTGTTTTGTTTTTTATTTGAATATATACATATTCTGCAACTATCACAATATCGTATATGTTTGAAATTTGATGGTTTCCTCGGTGGGTTGTTACCGTGTATCTTGTAATGTCTACATGCACCGTGTTTTTCCGCTTTATATACGCAAACCCTATCACTAATGTAATACACAAGGTGTTTGTTTTAATTGTTGTTTCGTTTAGGGTGATCATTGCATGCACTTCACTACTCGTTCGGAGCGAACATGGCATTGGTGCTTTTTTGCTTTTCTCTATAAAGACCCTATATTAAAGAGCACCAAAGTTTACCGATAAGGTTAGTTCAGCTAGTATAGTTTAGTGAGACTTTCAAATATGTGTGAAGAAAACAGAAAAAAAAAAACCGGACATCACTTGCTCAGGCAATGCTTCACTCTCTCTCTCTCTCTTTCTCTCTCTCTCTCTCTCTATATATATATATATATATATAGAGAGAGAGAGAGAGAGAGGTTGAGTAAGGTAAGTATAAAAACAATGGACCGGGAAAAGTTAATAAGTCAAATATTAATAATTTTATGTATTAGTGGCCAACAAATCGATACATGTTGCGAAAAGCTTCGAGCCTTATAAATGTATTCATCTTTCTAGCTTTTTAATCGCCTGACTTCTAAAATGAATGCAGAAACATAGCCGAATAGGCACACAGTGAAGACATTATACGTGTTAAAGACGCAACCTTCTTTTTCTTTATCTTGCGAACATAAACGAAATAGCTACTGGTGTCGTGCATTGTGTGCAGTGATTACGAAAATATACATATCAAAGTTAAATTCAATAGCCCACATTCGTGGTACCTATCATACGTTGAACACTATCAAAAGAACTGAGACGGCATACAAACTGGTTTGCTCAAACTTGTACTCGTGTATGCTTCTGGAACCCCATACGCATGTCGTTTGTGTCCTCCATATTTTTTTTTAATTACACACATTGTGATAAAAATTATGACCTACTAATACTCGCTATTGAATATTTTCTTACATTATGTTTTATCACGATATTACTATTGAATAGCTCGCCTTGTATCTGTCGAGAAAGAAAGAGAGAGAGAAAATGTGTGTGTGTGTATGTGTGTTCGCGCGTGTGTGCGCGCGCGTATGTGTACAGAGCGCGACACTGTTCGCGCGAATAAGCGATCGCCGGTTTTTTCAGTTTTTCTTTTTGAAACCAAGAAATGTCCTCCAAGTTGCAAGATAAAATTTCGTGCTCGCTAATACCATTTAGAAGTCAAATACGAAAATGCACCGACGTCGTGTTCGCGCTAACAGTGTCGTGATGTGTACGTGTGTGTGCGTGCGTGCGTGAGTGTGTGTGGGGGGTTGTGTGTTTTGTGACACACTTTAAGGGATAGCGGTGCCGGAAAGGATGGCGCACAGTCCCGACGCAGAAATGATAATATTACAACATGTATTTGCATAATTCCAACTGTTCCTCATTGTGAGAATGGAGAAAAGCCCAAGCTAGGGGGGGGGGGGGGGGGGGGGGGGGGGAACTCCTACGGGAGGCTTCTTCGACGACGGAGCGCTCTGCTGGGTGATTCTACTACAGCACCACTACGCGCCGTCAACGCGCAAACTCCTTACGGCGCCGTCACTGCTATTTCCACTACAGCTCTTGTCACGGACAGTTATAAGTCAGCGAGACATCCGTGAATCGTAAGTCGCGTGCGAAGCTACTCCTTGAATAGGCTGCCACGCTCCATACGAAACACGGATGTCTCGGTGATTCGAAACGTTAAAGCGGGTTTCACATGCAGCGATTTTGGCCCTAGAGCGGCGCGATTTCTGCCGTCGCGGCGCTCGTGCCGCTCGACCGCTGGTGCTGGCCAGAGCGCCGCGACGGCAGAAATCGCGCCGCTCTAGGGCCAAAACCGCTGCATGTGAAACACGCTTGAGGCCCATACGCGCAGTTGCTTTTGGGAGCGTTTGAGAACGCTTGACTACGTTTCGTTGAGAAAAAAAAACGAATAATAATAATTGGGGCTGAGGGGATATTTAGACAGCTTGTAGTTGGTCAGCCATTTCAAAGATGCGACGAGTCACTCGTTGTAGATGAGAAATTTATCCAGTGCAGTACAACCGCTAGCCTGGGGCCTTTAACGTGCACCACGCAGTAGTGATACACGACCGCACGCCGGTACAATGCTCATCCAGGTCGAAACGGGCAGGGGTGGGGATTGAGCCCAGGATCTCTGGGTTCTGCAGCGCGAGCTTTCGCTGCACGTGCTCCCAGCTAGTGTGCGCTAGCCCACCACCGATCCCCCCCCCCCCCCCCCCCCAAAAAAAAAAGAAAAAGAAAAAGCGAGTTAACTCTATATATGTCCTGCGCATGAGGCGTGGAATACAAATCAAGGAGTAGCTTTACACGCGACATAAGAAGCAGAGATGTTCAGGGGCCCTCTGTTGCGCTTTTTGGACTCCCTCAGCGACTAGGAAGAAGGAAGTGACGTCAAAGACGCAGCAAACCCAGATGGGATGTTGATTGGTGAGAGTAGCTGATTACGAATTTCCGCCGAAGAAAACAAAGGAAAAGTGAGCTTTATTTTCTTCTTCGGAAATTCTTCATCATCGACTCTCACCAATCAACATCCAATCTGCGTTTGCTGCGTTGTTGACGTCACTTCTTTCACCCTAGTCGCCGTGGGAGTCCAAAAAGCGCGACATAGGGCCCCTGGTTTCTCGCAGCCGCAACGCAGTCAAATGGACTTGAACGCTTTCAAACGCGACTGTGCTTTAAAGGGGCAATGCAACGATTTTTGTACTTTGTGCAAATACCGCTTAAGACGGATCCCTGACGTTAATGACCTGTGAAACACCCGTTCGTTTTTCGCCCCACGCAATAAAAGTTCCAGAAAAAAATTGAAGAAAAACGAACACCGTTCAGCACCTCAACTCGCAGCCAGAACAAGCGGCCACGTGATCTGGAGCCGATTATATGCCGCCAATGTTGATCATAGTCACGCGCTGGGGTTGGCAAAGCACAGGACACGCGCTGAGTTAGACATTGTTATGGCTTGGCTATTGTCGTCGTTGCAGCGACTGGACACGGGCCACTACCCGATTGCTTCTCGAGCTAGTAATTATCATGAGTCCAAATCGAGTGCCCACGCAATGCTTGGGTTCAATCTGTCAACCGCATTCAAATATCGTCTTATGGGTGTACTGCGATCCCCACGTTACGTCATCATATTTTGCAAAGAAGAGATTGCACGAAAACACTGGCTTTTGTCCCTGAAATTACACCGCAACAAACGAGTTTCTTGGCCAGTGGCGTTGCGTGCGACTATCCTTGAGCCCCACTAGTGCCAGTAAGCTCATGCAAAGTGAAAAACATTCGAATTGAATATCGTTGCACCGCTCCTTTAAGAAGACGTTCCCATGAGAAAACGCAACGTAAGAAAACGGCACTGTCTGAACGGTTCTTAAACTGAAACGGTTCTGTGTTTGAAGAAAAACACTTAAATTGTCTTTATTTGGCTTCCAGGATTACGAATATCGAGATTATTTGTTTCAATTTGGTGCTCAGAGGCTGCAAAAAATCATTTGAAGTACCGCTGAAGCCCCTCCTTCCCGGATCGTGACGTTAAAAGATGAGTTTGCGGAATCTCCGCTCTCGCGCACATTCAGCGCCTAACAAAGCTATGCACGCGCACTTTTGCTATTTTTATAAATGTCAAAAAAAGATGTCACGGCTGGTGCCAGTGCGGGGAAATATAATAATATATACACGTTTCCATTGTTTACAAAAAGCACAGTCCGCTCGTGATAAATCAGAGTCCAGCCAGCGCTCGTTCGCAATAGACCTTTTGCCAAATCACCCAAGCGTCAAAAAGAGTGCCGGGAATGTAGGTATACGCGTGCAGGCGTCTTCAGTTCTAACTGTTCGAAAGCAAAAATCTAAAACAATTGGCCCTTTGCACGCGCATTCCACAGACGCTTTACCTTGGTTATTCACTTCGAATATTTCATATAGAGAAGGCGAGCACGTGCAGCGCGTGTACCTACGTTCCCAACATTCTCTTCGGTGTTTGGGTAATTCAGCAAAAGGTCTATTGTGGCCGGCCAGAAAGTGCACGTGTATAACACACAAACACAGCAATGAACGCGCCCTCGTACGCTTTTATGGAAAGGTGTATGTATGCCTGGCGAGCTTGCAATAGACCGATCTCACCAACCAGTTTGAATACGCCACCGCAGCCGCTTTGCATCGAGAATACTATAGTATTTTTGCACGTGTGAAAACCTCGCTGGAGCTCTGCTTGTGTAGAGCACGAGATGGCATGATCCCTCGCAATCACGGCCCATAGCCGTGTATAGAGAGTCTGGTCAATGGGAGGCGCGGTCAGGCCCAGGGCGTGCACCAGATTCCCCAAACGCAGAAAGGGACTTGACAGCCCACCAGAAAGAAGCCGAAAAGAATCTCCTAGTGGTGGTAACGAACACAGTTTTAATCATTTTATTAAGCGCGTAAGATTTAAATGTAGTAACCCTTCCTGGTTGAAAATAGGGTGCACGTGATGGTTTCGATCATGATCATAAAGAAAGATGCAAGAAACGAATGTGCCGCTCAACTGTGTTTTTCCCGGACAGAATGTGACCGCTCTGGCGGCAGATTTTCGGCCCTTCGCACTCTTCCACCATGATTTTGGATGACCGTGATTGAAACATCACGTGCACAATATTTTCAGTCCCCGAGAGTTACTCCGACGCACTCATTAAGTTTGATTCTCGCGACCACCGCTGGGTATTATTTCTGGCCACAATCGAATTTGTGAAGACGCCCTCATACACGCTCAGCCCGGTTTCGACCAATGGCGCCTCCCCATTCGCCTCCTAATTTCCAACGAATGGTCAAACTTTCTACGTATACGGCTCTGACACAGCCATCTGCCTCCTGAGAACTAAAGTTATGGCGGCGTCACGCGTGTGCCGAATGGTTAGTGAGATCGGGTGCATTGCACGTGCTGCCCATACGAGCGACACGCACTTGGCTATCGAAATATCTGGGTATGGCCAGTGCTTAAAGTCTGGGGGGTCTCAGGGGGTCCGGGGACCCTTCTCCAATTTTGGCGGGGGTCTGAGACCCCCCGTTGTACCTAAGATTCCTCTGTCTTAGTCCTGTGCTTGGGAAACAGAGATGACAAGTCCTGGATAAATTGAAATAATGCATAGCTGTAGAAATAAGCTGTAGAAGTGTCGGTTTAATAATGCTATCGAAGAAACATAAATAGAGCCCCCAGCCCCCTTTTTTTTTCTGTTTTCGGGGGCCTTTACCTGTGCTCGAGCTAGGAAACCCCCCCCCAGATTGGAGGGAGACTTTAAGCCCTGGGAATGGCGTAACGGCTGGTCGGAGGTTTTTCGTGTTTTTTTC
The DNA here is from genome assembly GCF_016920785.2 of Ixodes scapularis. Classification (NCBI taxonomy): domain Eukaryota; kingdom Metazoa; phylum Arthropoda; class Arachnida; order Ixodida; family Ixodidae; genus Ixodes; species Ixodes scapularis. The sequence continues at coordinate 107,809,088 of NW_024609868.1, read as the reverse complement.
GCATTAGTTACGTCTTCGGGGCAAACGAACGTGATACTCAGATTCACGGGATAAAAATACTCTCGAATTCGCCTCTAACTTAAGAAGCCTACCTCGGACACTTCGCTCTACTTTCCGAGCGATGAGCCGCATCGAGGAGAAGACACTCTGCCCCGCGAAAAGTTACCTTCAAATTTTCTGGCGCGCAGTTTCCCCAACGCGCGATACGCCGCATTTTTCTTTCTGATAAATGGTCTCCAATCTCTCGAGGCAGTGTGCTGCGTGCGCCGATCCCCGTTCTTCGCAGGGACACGAATTGTTTCGGTGACCGCAACCGCAGAAAACTCCCGGGCGTTACCAATTGGGGACCGGCACATTTCACGCTTCGCGGGCCTCCATTTATCCGCCGTGGTTGACTCGGGAGAACCTCGCTTATAACGACCGCTGCGCTTTCGCTATAGCGGTGTTTCGCTAACTGAGAAACAATGTCACGGTGCGTGGTTTTAACGCGTTCAAGGGCTTGGATCCCGCAGGAAAATGCGACGAGAAATCGTCACTTGTACGTCAAAACTAGCGGACTTGCATCCCGCCAAATGTAGCGTTGGAGAAGCGGGTTGCGAAAGTGCTAAATTTTGTCAAGCGACGTATCCCCGGTCCAATTTTAGCGGACAGCGGTCACGTGATCGTAGTCAGCACGACGTCATCAGCGAGACGGTGGTCACGTTAACTGTCAGCAAAACGTGCGAACGTGACACTAACCACGTGACCCCGTCACTGATACCACTTTAGTCGCTTTGTGACACCGTGACGGCACATGAGACCAACCACGTGGCCATCTCACGTGATGTCACGTTTCGGCGTCGTCACATCACGGAATCTTTTTAAAGTCTTTGTAGCTTTAAATAACCGAACCTTCGGCGCGGATTTTTTTTCCCCTAAAAAGCAGAGTCGCTTTTTCCATTCTCCATCTCCTATCTGCAAACGCGATGAAATTACATTTTATTGCAGCCAAGTTAATTTCGACCGGAGCCCACTGGCCAAAACATTGAGCCTTCAGCTTAATTCTACGGTTTTCTTTTTTTTTTGTGTGTGTGTGTGTGTGTATGTGTGTGTGTGTGTGACACTTATTCTATAAAGTTTGTCTAGTAAGTATTCTTATGTATTATTTATTATTTATATATTCTGATATGTTTATAAAACAAATTATATATGAAGATTTTTTTTTTTCTTTTGGATAGGGTAGTTCCGGCTTCTGTTCGCTTCATTTATGAACAACACCCACTTTCCGCAGATACCGAGAGAAACCCGCAAACAAAGGCGAACGTCTCCACTATTCTAATATATCAATTTTCACTACACCAAAATAGTCACTTGGAAAATTCTAGAGTTTTAGTCGGCCGCCTGGTGTTACAGCTTGTAATCTGAACTCTTCTTGTTGTAAAACTGCCGCCGATGCGGCCAGCCCTCTTTTCAGTTGGCCGCTTAAAGTGAACAGGCCGCTTTGTAAGCATAAGCGGGCTTGGAAATCAGTCGGCGATTCATAGCTGAAAAATGTCGTAATGCCACCCGAGCAAAAATTGCTTCAATTACTCTCTTCTGGCGGCAGATAACACCTGACACCCAAACATTCTGTATACGCTTTCTTTTTCTTGTTCTTTTGTTTTACTTTTATTTCGAGTTATGTAACACTTCACTGAAGTATAGATCGTTGGAGGCTTTCTTCTAATTAAGGATTTCAAAGGTGAGCTGACAGAAAAATAAATGTCGTTTGGACTGATTTATAGGCGGTTTCGGGTCATGATAACTTGAATCGGGTTATGATTAAATTCGCTACTTTAACGTTTCGAGGCCATTGCTGGGAGACGATCACGCATCATATCAGCTTTTTTCTTTTTTTTTTTTTGTTTTCTTTATCCACTGTCGCTTCTTTTTGTAACCATAGTTTATTTGTTTTTGTGAATTGATAATGCAATAAGAACGAGCGAAATGGTGCATTGTGTCACTGTTTACCTCGTAATTAGATCCATATTTCTTTCTCTCAGTCAACAGCCAAGAAACTCATCTAGGAAACGACTCAAAATGATTAGTTTTTTTGCTTATGTTCTGTAATTGCTAAGTAATCAAAAGACAAAGTAATTGTTGAGTAAGTAATTTATAAGTAATTGAATAAAATGCTGTCGCATTTACAATGCGATGACTCCTTAACGATTTTAATGTTGAACGATTTTTCAGTTTGTAGTTTTATATGCATTAAATGCAACGATTCTAATGTTGAAACATTTGCAGTTTGTATTTTTATATTTTTTAACCAGGCACAAGTGACAAAAAAAATTTAAAATACACGTCACATTGCCCCGCAAAAGTGATATTCCGCCGCGTAATCGCAAAGGAAAGAACGAGTTATTTGCCGATCTGCAGCAGCGCAGCTGTTACGGGAACTACGCTGACACATCCCGGGGGGACACATGGAAGTCAACAAAACCTGTCCCCCTCCTCTGCTACACTAGCCGTCAGCACTGTGGCAAACTCTTTTTTGTCGATTGCTCGCCGAAACCTTCGACGATGCTAGTCCTTTGGAAGTCGACAATCGCGAAGAAAGCGGCTGAAATCTCTAGACAAGTCAACAAGAAGCCAGGTGGTCCCCCTGGGTATGTCACTCGAAAGACGACGTGAGAGTTGAGTAACACTTTAACCTTTGATATTTTTATTATTTTTTTAATAAAAATTAGTTTGCGCAAGAAAATAGATCTTTCTGTTCTTCGTTCCATAGGTGACATCGTGTTCCCGCAGTTAATTGGCCAAAATCAGAAAATCGTTGCAACGCCGCTTTAAGCTCCCACCGTGCTTTCGTAACTGGTAATCCTGGTCGTGATATCACGGGTAGGTACCGCGAGAGGGCGCCACCGAAACACCTATACTCCCAATCACCTCAAGAACCTCAGTAAAAGAGATCAGGCTCCTCGTGGAACGGTAGTGTTAAATTAAGATATATGAAGGTGCATCCTGAACTAACTTTATATCGTTGTTGTTGTTTTTAGACGTACACTCTAAGAAATGCTTGCGCGTCAACTTACCCGCAAAACACTCAAGGAGCCAATTTCTGCGATCTACGAAATCAGCTCAGCGAATGATGAAATGAAGTCTGCGCTGTGGCATTACGCAAGGAAAATTGTCATGGTTGCATTGCGTAATACCACAGCGCAGACTAAATTTTGATGTCTAAACAGATGTTCCGCCTCATCATTCGCTGAGCTGATTTCGTAGATCGCAGAGATTGACTCTTCAAGTGTTTTGTGTGTAAGTAGACACGCAGGTATTTCTTAGGGTGTAGATGATTTAGGTGGCAGAAGCTTCGTTTCTTCCTTCGACCGCCAAATCTTGTAAAAAAGCTACTTCATACAGATCATAAATAATGTGCAAAACTTTATTTTTTCTTGATGTGACAAGGAGTATATAGTCGCCCATGTTATTCTGAAAATAAAAGTAGTTCCTTCAAAAAATGCTTTCTGTTAACCATACAATTTTTCTTAATAACAAACTCGAAGTCTAGATATTGCTCGCCCCACCTCTTCCTACTACAACAGAGCGAACGCTGGAAAGGGGGTCGCCTCCTCTCCAGCGTTCGCTCTGCTAAAGTGAAAAGAGGTGCGGAGGAAAATTGTGTTGCTTGTATGTTTAGACAACCTTGAAGTTGGTACGCCTCAACGGGTGCTGTAGATTAGAAATTTAGTCAGTGCAGCGCAACCGCTAACCCGGGCTCTTTAACGTGCACCACGCCGTAGTGATTACACGGACACGTACCGGTACGAAACTCATCTAGATCGAAACGGGCAGGGGGTGGGAACCGAAAACAGAAGGTTCTGCAGCGAAAGCTTCCACGCTACGAGCTGAGACGCGTTAGCCCACGCGGCCGTCGATTGCCCCCCCCCCCCTTTTTTTTCACCTTTCTCCTCTTTTTTTTTTTTTTTTCTGTTGTTGTTGAAAACAGTGTTTCTTTAGAATATGTACTTATACATTGTACCGTAAAGGCCGGTTCACACATACAGCGGAGCGCTAAGTTAGCGCTACGTGAGCATCATGCATGGCGCTTCCCAGCGCGTGATGTAGCGCTCGGTCAGCGCTTCAGCAGCGCTCTGTTAGCGCTTCAGGAGCGCTCTGTTAGCGCTTTGTTAGCGCTACAGAAGCGCTTTGTTAGCGCTCTCACGCTCCTTGTGCCGTGCTTGCTGCTGCGGAACAGTGCGTGTACGGCGATTCCTCTGTTGTTTTTCCTTTGGCATTGAAAGAAGAGGAAGTAAAAGAGCCGCTCTCCAAGCAAAGGGTCGGGCAGGCGATATAGAGTCATGGACTCTGAGCGACTAATTGATTGGGTACGACTTCATCGCTTTCTATTCGATATGCGTGACCCTGCATGTTTCAAAGACACGCAGTTAAAAGTAATCGCCTTCGAAAGAGCTCTGTGTCTCGGTCCCTCAGCCGAGGAACAAGGTTCGCCGGGTACCCGTCGGTATTTCGGTTTAGAAAGATTTCGCGCACCTAGAAGGCTCTTCTGGACGTTAAGCCGTCCACACAGATATTATGCACTAATCGCGTTTGTTAGAGCATTTGTCGCATTTCTATTTCAGCATTACACATGTCCGCCATGGTGCTGCTGATGCACACCCAACCACAGGAACCGGAACCGCAGTGCACGCGCTAATCCGCAGCACCCCGGTACAAGAAGCGCTATACTGAAGCGCTAACACGACGCTACTGAAGCGCTAACAAGGCGCTACTAAAGAGCTAATCACGCGCTATATTAGAACGAGGGCGCGCGCTAGGAAGCGCCACATGAGCGCTCCTTGGAGCGTCACGTAGCGCTAACTTTGCGCTCCGCTGTATGTGAGAACAGGCCTTTATTCCGCATAATTTAAAAACAGACTTTTTTTTTTTTTTGACAATGGTGTGAGAGAATTTGCAGGAGCTTCCCGTACTTTTATATCGCAACTCCAGCCCGCCCTCTCGCCCTCTCGCGGACGACCGAAGAACCAGAGCGGGGACGGCGACGGAGACGGTGCCTTGGTGCTGCTGTTACCGCGCGTTCTGGTCAGCGTGTTCGTGCATCGTGTTAAAATAGGAATTGTTATATTCCGTTTAGCAACAGTGTTGCACGAGGGAACCGGGATGTCTCATTTCGCTAGGGACCTTTAGTAGGTCGCAGCCAGCTCAATTTGTGCTCGACGTGACGTCGAAATTTTCTGTTAATAGTGCAACGCTTTTGAGTACGATCTTCTAAAAGTCTATTTTTTACCCTCGAAAGTGGGAGAGAACTACTCACTCAACGATGTGTCAAGAAATAGACATCGGGAACGGGTTCACCTTTTACGGACTGAAAGGCCGCGACAATGAACATGTCCGTTTTCTCCAATCACCTCCAAAAGACAGATGACGCGTACTTGCTGTCAGGTAATTACAGAGGCAAATAAAGAAATCCTCGCAGGATATTTAAGCTCGTCTGTATTAAGGGCCGCCCACACTAGCGAGAAAACGCGCGTGGCACGCCGATCGCGGGAAGTAACAAAAAGTCACCGTAGCACAGTCAGCGCCACGAGCGCGTGCAGAGACACGCCCTTTATCTTCCCGCTCAACCGATTTATCGGCGCGCCGCGCGCGTTTTCTCGCTAGTGTGGGCGGCCCTATAGACAGCCGTTCGTGTCAAGTGCTTAGAACGGGTAGTTTTGGCGAGGCGGGTAGCGACGATGCGAATAACTTTACATAGGTGTAGTAGTATACTGTATATACGAATCTATCCTTCCGACACAGCAATAAATAAAACTCTCAAACACACCGATGGCGCTAATGTGCAGTTTTATAATAGTGTTATCGCAGGCTCGTGGGCACGCTCCTCGCGCGCGCTGCAAATCGTGCGGCGCGAGCTCCCGGTTGCAATGCCGCACCATACGGCAGCCTGCGGTCACATTATGCTAAAACTGCCTATACACGGCTCTGCCTATTAGTAAACATGGCCCAGGTTGATTGCGTGTTGCGATGCACTAAAATCGCAACAGTGCGCGGTGAGTTGTGAGCCTCTGACACAACACTGTAAACGCTGCTCTTGCGGAGCTTGACTCGCTTTTTATAGAGCACTGGTGACCAGGCACAACGCAAACATGCACGACATCTTTATCACCCTCAAACATTTTTCCCCCCACACAGAATGACAAGGACGGCACGCAAAAGGCGCTCGCTCCCCACAAAGCTGCGCACGTTATATACACTTACGCAATATTTAATAATCAGCAAACTCGTTTTCTTAACTGGCGTGAACATCTCCGTCACCTGTGATGAGCTTCTGCCCCGACTGCTTCACATCTGTAGCCAAATAAGTTAACTTGGGCACACCGACCAGCGTCAGCGAGCAGGCGCACGGAAAATCCTCAAAAATCTATACTCGTCTCTTCCGCCATCTTGGAACTACCGCCACGCCAACCGGGCGTTGGAGTTCCTTCTAGCGAACATTTTGTATATATAATGCGTCATAAAAAAAAAAAAAAGTAATGTGTTATGCATACTTGTTATGTACTATGGGCTTTCTGAATGCACCTCGTATAATATCAAGAATGCGTGCATTCGTGCATCTTTTAACGCGCACGCGAGTAGTGCATATCCGTTCGCGTGCTCCGAAACGCGCCTCCCCCTAACCGCTCTCTTTGTGTCTTTAAGTACAGATACATAAAATACGCGTTCGTAGAATGTTCGGTGTTTCGTAACAGTACCGCTAAAACAAAGCGAGGCGAAATCCGCCACTGCCACGGAGTCGTGACTCCGCGCGGGTCCCCCGAGCAAAGGGATTAACCTTATCGGTCCGCATCTCAGTAAGGATTTGCCCCAACGTACATATCACGTTTCTGGCGCCAGGCACGTATATCTCTCGCGCTCCTTCAATAATGCAGCCAACTTTCTTCTCTCTACGCCCACGCAGGCAGAAACCGATACACACACCGGAGCAGCTTTTCGGATCGTGAGGATTGGAAAACCGCGTAATCCGACGTCTAATCCGATTTGCGGCCTCTAATGGAGCGCGGATTAGCGCTAACAGCGGGTTAAGTATACGCCGCCCCCGCCGCCATATTGAGAATCAATCAGGAAGCATGCCCGCGTTCTCTGCCTCCGCGCTCCGCGACTGCGAGAACTGAAGGTGGAGGTGCGAGGTTTGAACCAATCGGGAGTCGCGAATGCGTGACGTCACAACGTAATTGTCCGATTCCCTGGACCAATCGGACGCCGGGAATTTGTGGTGCAATGCGGTGTGCGTGCGCGCAGCATTGCTTCCGAGTGCGTGTTTCTTTTATATTTTGCTTACCATAAGCCGACAGTGCTGCGGAAGATACGTGCACGTTGGACGAGTCATACACGCCTGTCTTTCGCCACGTGCTCACGCTACACACGCGCAGAGTGATGAAAGGGGGGAGGGGGGGGGGGGGTTGAGTGAATTCCGGCGAGCGCGTAACTCCCAGCGCACTGACAGCTTATGGGTGGATGGAGCAAGGCATTATCAATAGGGACGTGTGTCTACTCACAATCGCGTGGTTATGACGTCTTAGGGAAGACGAGGGCACCTGTATGGCGGACATGAAGGCACTCGTCTGTTCTTTAGATTAGCCCTGAGCAGTTATGCACTTCCGAGATTATGCGGGTTGGTGGGGAAGCCGCTGTCACGCGGTAAACAACTCTGACCGTCGGCACGATTCGTAATTTTTTTTTTTTTTTTTAGCTGGCAATTTACGCGATCGGCGTGTATTTACACGGCTAGTAGAAGTTTTGTGTTAAATAACAAACAGAGCTTAAAAAAAAAGCTCGCCGTGAAACTTTTGCTGGAAAAAAAAAAGCGAACCGAAACAGAGCAATATCGGTTTAAATTAACTAAGCACGTTACTTTAAAAGAAGAGGGAATAAAAGTTGGTCAAAGGGTGCCTTCATGTGCGCTTTGCTTAGGGCACTGTACTTAGGGTGGAGACCCGCCATTTTGTCCCACACGTTTATTTTTCTTTTTTGTTCACAAGCGCGTGGAAGAGCGTGGCTCTGCACGCGTTTGTGGCGCTGACTGTGCTACGGCGGCATTTTGTTTTCTTCGATTTCTGTGTATTTTCCCCGTGAGCGCGTGTTGTCGGTTTCCTGTACTAAAAAGGGTGGCATCATTCTAAACAGAAGGACATTTTGGCACCCTACAGGTCTACCTTGTCATATGCGCGAGTACTATTGCGTCCTTGTTTTAATGAATTTTTCGTTTCTATGAAGTAAAGAATAAAATAACACGTAAGGTTTACTTTTAGTTGTTCACTAAAAATATACCGCACGGTTCCAAGACAGCATTTTACGTGATTTAAAGATGTAAAGCAAGCAAATTTCAGAAATATGTAGTTAGGCGTTAACGTTCACATATATACCGGGTGTTCATTTTTAATTCGAACAGATTTATTAAAAAAAAAAAAAAGCCGTGAAAGTTACACTTATGCTGTTTGTGCAGGTGAGTTATACGGCCAGGGGGACATATTATAGGGGGCTAATCGTAACGATCAGTTGGCAAATTTAACTAAAATTTGATAATTAACTTTTTAATTAATGAAAATAGACATATGGCTCCAATTAGAAACTTGCTCAGCGTCATCGAAAAGCCCTAAATCAGACATTTTCAGAAATACAGTGCACTAAAGTTACCACTCGTGGAGCAGGAACAAAGCTAGCGGTTGTGGTAAGGAGCCCGCGCGATTTTTCCGTCTCTTATCTAGCCCCAGCCTAGCTTGTACCTGCTCCACGAGTCGTAACTTTAGTGCACTGCCTCTCACGCGCTCAAAGTCTTTATGAAAATGACTGATTTAGTGGTTTTCGATGACGCTGAGTAAGTTTCTAATTGGAACCATATGTCTATTTTCATTAATTAAAAAGTTAATTAAGAAATTTTAATTAATTAGCCAACTGATCGTTACGATTAACCCCCTATAGTATGTCTCCCTGGCCGTATAACTCACCTGCACAAACCGTATTAGTGCATCTTTTACGGATTTTTTAAATGAATCTGTTCGAATTAAAAATGAACACCCGGTATATATATATATATATATATATATATATATATATATATATATATATATATATATATATACATATTTGCAGCGATCATGCATATACCTTTCCTGAATCAAAATTAAATTCCCGAATCAAAAGCGCTCTGTCCTGTCCCCTCTTCTTTTCTTGGTGTTTGCGCTTTTGATTTTTAGCAACATACCTTTCCTGCAGCCTATACTGCGTGCACGAAGCGGGCTGACCGATCTCACCAGCTAGTTTAACGCCACCGCTGCCGCCATGCATCGTGGGAGCTGTATAGTCTTTCTGCACGCGCGACAACCCCGCTGGAGGTCTGCGCGAGCAGAGCACGAGGCGGCATGAGCTCTCTCCTGAACTGGCGTCTGCCTCCTACGAACTACAGTTATGGCGGCGTCATGCACGTGTGGGACGCTTGGTGAGATCGGTCTATTCAGAACTCAAGAGCAAGTGCGTTAGACACTTCTGTGGTTAACGCTACCGAGGTTACGTGTATAGCAGTAAAACGTGCAAATAAGATAGTGTGTGCTACGAGGGTAGTTCAGAAATTATCAGCGCTCCGGTTATCTTGAGGCATCTGTTGACCGCTGTGTCTCATCAGCGCTTTTCGTACGAGGTTGTCAGTCACAGTTCAGTTGCGAGAACCGGTGATTTCGGCCAAGCATCGGGCCAGAAAGTGGCCATCCATCGGCCAATGCTTGGCCGATGGATGATGGCCAGTGGCCATTGACCAATGGCCAGAGAAAGGCCAGTCATCGATCGGCCAATGGCTGGCCACTGTCTGGCCACACTCTAAAAAATGTCTGTGCGTCTACTTTCACGCACAACACTCGGAGAGCCAATCAGCGCAACTTACGGAGGCAGCTCAGGGAATGACGATGCGGAAACATATGTTTAGACTAAAAAACGCAGTCTGAGCAATGCAAAACGTCACTCTTCCATTGCTTAATGTCACAACTCAGACTGCGTTTTTTGGTCTAAACATATGTTTCCGCATCGTCATTCGCTGAGCTGCCTCCGTAAGTTGCGCTGATTGGCTCTCCAAGTGTTGTGCGTGAAAGTAGACGCACAGACCTTTTTTTTTAGAGTGTATGAACCATGCCAGCCATTGGCCAATGATTGGCCAAATCTGTACAGCTTGGGTGGCTGCCCCACGCGCAAGGAGGATAGAAGGGTAGGAGAGGGCATGACGTCGGCCGCGTAGCCTTCACAAACCATGTTCACTTGACGCTTCGCCTCTTTCTCATTTTCCTCCTTACTCTCATCACTTACCATGCAAAGGTGATCACATGATGTGACCGTAGCTAGCCTTCGTCTTGCTATGGGGTCTAGTCTAGCGTTCGATCGGATAAAGGCTAGCCCACATGGCGCGTTTTTCTTCGCGTCTGCGTCGCGTCTGCGCCTGCGCTTTGACGTAACTTCCGGCGCCGGGACGAAACGCAGCGTTTTTTGACGCATTCCGGCGTATCTGGAGGAGCCAGATATTTTGCGTCCAGGCGTCGCGTCTCGCGCTGCGTCCAGAATTGGCAACAACCAATGAACGGCCGTGTTCACTAGTTGCAAGGAGCGTTTGCATTTTCTCCACTGTTTTCGCCACTGTAGGACTGTAGTTTTCGCCACGGACCTCGCGACAAAGGCGATAATAATAATAATAATAATTTTTATTTGCACATATTGCGATACACACTCGGCAGCGCGCGAGGCTAGGCAGAAAGGTTGAGACCCTTACGCAGGTGCGCCTGCTAGCCCGCCGCCAAGTAGGGAAGAGGTACGGGAGAGGAAAATAAATAAAAACACTCAAAACAGAAAGATACACTTACAAAAACGGGTAACAGCCCTCTGCCATTCCAAGACAGAGCGCACGCGCGCACGCACACACGCACACCCGCGCGTGCGGAGTTTACAAAATTTGCGCGCTCGCGGCCTTCAATAAAAACGGCTTTTAGGCCCCGCCAACGCTCGCAGCGGGACGAACATGGGTAGTTACGTCCTTCCCCCCGCGGATATCAGTTTACCATACCTTTTACACAAGGCCAGGGAATCCTCCCTGCTCCGCGGGAGAGGCTGACGCTCTTTCAGCGGAACAGAGAGGACCTAGCGAAGTACAAAAGCGTCCTGCACTCTGGCAGGCGAAATGTAAAGAATACAAGGACACCGAGAGACAAAGGTACAAAATTAATACTACCGGCAACAACCGCGACAACGTAACCTCTGTAGCGGCCAGCGGCCAGCCAGGCCAGCCGGCCAGCTGTGAATGTTTTCGCGCGGGAGATGGTGATGCCAATGGCGTATCGAAACGTGTATGAGGCGCACGCACTAAAAAGGATGACAATTAGTGAAATTGAACTTCATTGCGATTGCTGTAATAAAAATGAGTGCTTACTATTATTAAAATTAAATATTACGGCATGTAGCCATCATTTACCGCGCGATTTCTATTTAATATTTGCTTTTGTTTCTTAAGCACGTCTGGCTACGTTGGGCAGACGCTTCGGAAACACAGACGCGAAGCTCTGCACGGTAGCGCTGCGTGTGGTTTGACTGGGCGCACGCGTCCTGCGTAGCGCGCGCGCCAAGCCGAGACGCGCGTCTAGGCGCACTGAAAAACGCGCCATGTGGGCTAGCCTTAAAACTTACCGGACGGAGCGCGCGCAAGCCTGCAAGGAGTCCTTCTACAATGAACCATCCACCTCACACGTGACATGTCACGCGCACCAATCGCCAGAGAGATCTGTGGTCACGCTGGGCACAACATCGTTTAAACTTTTTATGACTAGGCTTCACCAATATTGCAACATGCCCCCTCCTTATACTTTTAACCTCCTCGTCCACGCGTGATTGAGTGGGGGAGCCATTCTTTTCGCGGACTGAGGGTGTGTCTAATGCCGATATTATTGGCAATAAAAAAATGTTTTGTCGCAAAAAAAAAAAGTGTATTTGAATTGGTACAGGATATATTGGGAGGGGGTGTTTCTACCACTACGAATCATTGCTTCACAGGTTTTTATCGCACAAACTGACTGTGAGAAGACAATACCAAGGTTATATGTTTTTACAGAAAGTTGCCCACGGTGAGGTAAACTCGACGGACTTATTGCAGTCTATTGACTTCCATGTTCTACTTCGAATCATTGGGAACAAACAAACTTTTTACCCCTCTTGTACATCATGTGTTTCACCTCTTTTGAGGGTTCAAATTAATTTCAATATAGCTTATCAGAATAACTTTGATATTTTTATTGCCCATCAAGATGTTATGCAACAATTACGCGAATGGATGAAGGGGCCCACCAACACTTTTTTGACCGGTTTGAAGTTGACGCTGAAACGGAGCTCCAAGAAAGCAGGATCACCGAGGAAAAAAAATATTACAGAAATTCGCAATATTTTGTGAGTTATTAGAAAACTAAATATTGCAGAAAACAACTTTAAATAAGCAAAACATTGCGCTTCATGACGTAAAATGAAACAGTTTAGCGATTGGAGCAAAGCGGTTGGCCAATGGGAGCAAAGCATCGGCCCGGGCGATTGGAGCAAAGCGCCGGCCCGGTCGGCTCGTCGGCCATTAGGCCTAGCTGCAACCATCGTAGCTTTGGGATCGGGTTGCCATCATTGATGAATTTACCGGCCTTATCGGATTTTGAGTGCGGAGCTGGGCGTCACGCCGTACGAGGACACTCCACGCATGCGCCGCGACGCGTCTCTGCCTCAGTCCGCTTCGACTGCCGCGGAAGACTAGACTCCCGCAACTGCGCCACCGGAGCCACCTCGGCGAGTAGGAGCTACAAGCTGGTGAGCGGTCCCGTTGGGCAAAAGCTGGATCCCGTCGCCGCACTTCACTCGAACAGTGAAAAGTCTGTCACAGCATTAAAAGAAAATAAGGGTTCCCCTGGCTCCTCTTACTGCTTTTAGTTGACCGGGACCGGGGGCACACAAGTGAAAATACGATGCGCGTTGACTACACGGATCACTTGTCGTCTGCTCGCGATGGTACGTCGCGGACGCCGCTGGGAGGCGCGCATGAGCGACGAGGCGTTGTTTTCGCCCTTTTTGAACTTTACTTTGCAACTTTATTAGCTCTATAAAAATGACTTGTTAGAGAAATAATGACGGTTAACGTGTGATATATTTTATTTCGCTTCAAAATTCCTGGGACGGCTGTCGCCAATCACGAAACCCAGAGAATGTGACGTATAGTGAAAGGGAGCGCCGTTATGCGCGCGCATTCGGCACCTCGCGGCGCCACCATCGGAGGAGGTGTTTCCGAGTTGTCAAATTAAAATATGATGCGCTAATATTTTCGAACTCTTTCGTTGTCCACTGGGTTTCCGGGACCACTAGCGTGTAGAAACCGCAAAAAAAAGTCGACGCTCAAATACTGTTGGAGGGCCCCTTTAAGCAGGGCAGGTCAAGCCTAGCCCTAGTTTTTTGCTTGTGCTCGTTGTCAGTTCTTCTTTTATGATTTGTATTTTGTCTTAAATGTATAATACTTCACCCATGTTTGTGCACCACACAGTAGACCACTAGGTTGTTTGTAGGCATGTTATCTTTCTTCGTCTTAGCTTGGATGGCAAGGTCGAAAAGGAGATTACTCACATTGGTAAAAGAAGATAAAAGTGAGATTTAATACTTATAGTGCGAATTGGGGTGGCCACACAGGCTGAGTTTCCGTTCTTCTGTCGCCACACAGGCTGAAGTTCCTTGTCGCCACACAGGCTGGGGTTCCATTCTTCTGTCGCCACACAGGCTGAGGTTCCGTGTCGCCACACAGGCTGGGGTTTTCGCCACACAGGCTGAGGTTTTCGTTTACCGTTGCCACACAGGCGTTACGGCGCAGCGAGACGCACGCTGCGCCGTAGGCTGAGAGAGTCTGCTCTGCGGAGACCCCGCCCGGTAACAGCCAGCTCCGAGTAACATGATCCGTGGGAGCGGTGTCGGTGCTCGGTGCCTCGCTCGGACTTCGGACGAAAGTTCTTATACGCGTAGTCGCGCCGCCGGATACTAGCAATAAGGGGTCGCTTACTTGTGGGAAAAGCCTACAGGCACTGGAAAATAAAGATTTTCTATTATCATATCATATCAAGTGCATTTTGGACCATTTCATGATCCAATGTTCCTGGAAGATGGGGCACTTCTACATTTGAGAAAAAACGCTTGAATTGCGTTCATTTGGCCTTTAGAATAACAGATATCAAAATTATATTTCAATGCGACGCGCCGGAGAGCCACAAGAGCAATTTCAAAATAGGGCTAAAGCCCCGCCCCCCTAGCCTTGGGCAGCCAAAAGAGCCGTCGATGACGTCATGGACAGCGACTGTCTTTCGCGTTTTTCTCGCGTTTAACAATACTTACGCAGCAAATGGTTTAAGTATTCGGGTTCACGGGGTAAAAATACACTAGAATTCACTTCTAACTCATTTTTTCCAAGAAGCTCCGTAGCTTCCCTTTAAAGGTAGTTCCGAAGTAGCGGCCCCACGTCCGTCGCAACGTTGGCCCGTCGGACGCCGTCATCGCGTCGTCCAATCCGAAAAAAACAGAACCGCGTTTTTCCATCCGGATAAATAAACTATGCACCGAAGATAGCCCAAACACCGTGAGAACGATGAAGCCTGTGGTTGGGATAGAACGCGAAAGTTTCAGAAGATGACGTTGCCTGGATTAAAAGGTATAATTGAAAAAATCGAAATTTCTTCATGAGCCGACGTCCACCTAAGCCTAATATCGTCGTGGGATTAAAACGATTGTCAACAAAGAAAGTTAATTTTGTTTTCTTTCTTACTGACAAGTTTGTTTCGCTGGAATAGACGCTACAAGCGCAGTGTGTTTTTTTAGACGAAATTAGGTTTACGGGGGACGTCGGCTCACAGAGAAAGTCGGTTTATTGTCTTTTGATCCTGGTAATGTCATGTACCCAAGCTTTCGCGTTCTATCCCAACCGCTAGCGTCACGTTCTCACCGAGTATGAGCATTCTTCTTGGTAACACCCTGCAATTACTGTGATCTCTGCAACACTTTTTTTTTTTTTTTCAGTCTACGTATTTGCAGTTTCTTGGAGGCCACCAAAATGGGGTTCGTATTCTTTTATATTTTTATTTTGAGTGTCTGCCTAGATGACCCACGATTTTGAATATGTTTGGTTCCCATCGTTTGAACGCCACATATGACCATAAAAAGGAGAGTAACGAGCTGTTTTCGTGTGGAAAGAAAACGAATTTCCAGCCGTAAATTTTGTTCTGGGTTGAAATAAAAACCTCGGCGAGCATAAATACCCTGTCAGTGTGACTGCAGCCAGTGCCACAAGCACGAGAGCTCGAGGTCGCCGCTTTGAAGCGTTCTTCCGCAGAACGAGCACTCGCGCTAGACATGCGCGTCTCAAAGCCAGGAGAGCGGGCTAGCTCGAGCTTGGTCGCAGCTTAGGATGCACCTTGCGACGGCACGAACTGCTGCCCAGCAGGAGCAACTTTAAAAGTACCATTAAAATGCAAAACAAATATCTTATAATGCTCCCTGGAGAAGAGGAGCAAGGGGATTTTTCTTTAAGCATATATTGAACTTGATTAATTTTTGAGGCAACGACATTGTGCAATTTTTCTCCTGTGAAGTTGAAAAATGCAAGCACGTTAGCGGAGCGGTGTTATTTTTATTCTTGTTATCACATCAGAGATGGGTCCAAAGTATAGTCACATAAATAAATCAAATCTACAGATGTCATCACTAAAACGGCGAGTTTACAAAACAGGCACGATTTGTCCCTTTTCTATGAAATCTCAAATGTGCCGCTTACGGAGTCAGCTACTCAGATTTACTTCTTTTGGGAGGATCCAAAAACTTTATACCCCCCCCCCCCCCCTTCTCCTACCTTGCATCGGCCCTCGACTCTTTGAGGGTGGGCTAGCTATGAGACCCCCACAGTTAGCGTTGGCCTCAAGGTATCGTAAACTTTGGTTCAAATTGTGCTACTTCTAATTGTAAATGACATAAACATCGAGATTGCAGATAAAAACGACACAAACATGGCCTCATGTTCAATTTAAACTGTATAGCGAGCTTGCGCCCTTACATTTGAGGTCATTGCCTCGAAAGTGCACAAAAGCATTGCGACAATTTCGTGATAGTGCTTGCTGGTTAGAACCACGAAAAAGTAAATCTGATTAAAAAAAAGAACATAAACATAAAAAAAAAGAAAGAAGAAAAAGATCTCCCCGTCGGGGAATCGAACCCCGGTCTCCCGCGTGACAGGCGGGGATACTGACCACTATACTAACGAGGAAGACGTGTATTAGCAATTTTAAAGGTTAGAAGAACCATAAGAAACATTTGTTCTATCTTATTATATATTGTTTTTTCCATAAATACACAAACTTATAGATATAAGTTTAGATATGTTTATTGCTGCCTAGTTATGTTTTTGTTTGCTGTATGTTCATGGTTGAGGCCAGTTGAAGCAGTTAAGGCGGTTGAATTGGTTGATGCAGAAACGCACTCTGGCAACACTCGGGCATTATGGCGTCCTCGGCAATTTCAAACATTTAAAATGTTTTGAATAATATCGAATTTCAGAAGTTTCGTAGGTTTTAAAAGTCTCTTGAAGCGAAATGCTACCGTACAAACTGGTGTGGTAGCTGAACAAAGGGTAAATTACCTCTATGTATCTTTGAATTCCCAAAGCTGATGGCACCGTAGAAATGCGATTCTAAAGTTCAGCTTTGGGAACCAAGTCAACCAAGTCGGCAAAGTTACGTGTGAGTGTGCTTGTTTCAATCGATCCGTAAAGGTTTTGCATGTATGAAAGTAGGTACTACGTTTCCGCCCGATTCACAGATCACCCCGCTACCTGGCTTAGGGTCGGGTATGAACGCGGCCGTCTCGAAGATGAAAATACCCGACTTCAGTGGTCCGTCCTACAAGAGGAAACCGTGGATTCCACCACCCGCCTTGACGTCCAAGGAAGACCGAGAGGAGATTTCGAAAACCGGGAGGGTGACAAAAAAGGTAACAAGCGATTTTGTTTTCCCGCTTAGCCCTGCTACATTTTGCTACGTTCAGTTACAGGGGAGGCAGGTAGTTTATAGCTGCATCAAACATCGCAAAGGTAGCAACTCACGAAAGTTATAACATCATTCGATCAAGTGAGTGCCTCCCCACGAAATATCCGTGATGTACTGCACTCATAGATGTCATCTAAAAAAATGACAGTTCAGGGAATGCATTTTAAACAGGTTAAACAGGCTGCCTGTGCCATGTGCATGATTATCCTTATGCTAAACGAGGTTGAAGTAGTCTGTGAAGCCCTGCGTTTCTGTGCGCCGACAGAGTTCTTTAATGGTGCCTTGTGCTTGTAACCGATCTTTGAATCGCAATCTGAGACTGGTTTGAAGGGCATTTCTATTGAAAGCTTGTACTGCCAAACCAAAAGAACATTCCTGGGGTCAGTCAGGAACCTCATCGAACAACATCAATATTTAATTACACTTTTATAGTTGGAAATGAGGTAACGCATTTCCCTCTATGCCTTTTTCACCTCTTTTTCCAATCAGCCCCAACTAGGGTGACCACCCGTCATGCGACTCGCGGGACTGTCCCGCATTGAGGGCTCTTGTCCCGCGTCCCGCAAGAAATTCCAAAATCTTCAAAATGTCCTGCATTTCACATTGTCGTAACATTCGCTGCGCAAATTATGGCGCTTCCGAACTATGGGCAGCGGGGAACCGCGGAGGTCGCTGATAAATGTGTGAATCTTGATGGTATGTCATTTTCTTGCCAAGCACTGCTGGAAGCAACCGTCGTTCTTGCAGGAGACTAACATACATGCGCCGTTGTGCCTCTCCCCTTGATGGCAAAATATTGCAAGCGAAAATTGTTCGCCAAAAGCTGAAAAATAAACTATTGTAATTAGTTGCAAATCATACTGTATGATACAAAAAAAATTGTTGTGGAAAGCTTTTTTTTTTAGTTTTTTTTAGTGAAGACGGCTACAGAAGGCAAAAAACCTGCAACTCACAATGGTCAAAAAAACAACATAAGGTTTTATTTTTGTGTAGGAGCATGTTAATATAAGAGTAAGTATCGACAGGAAACAATAAGCCGAAACATATTTACTGTTTTTTATTTCCTTTTGATGGATTGGGGTCTGGAGCAGTCGACCTTTATGTTTTCAACTTAGATACTTTTAATAAAATATTTACCATTACAAATAAACAAAAGTATATCACTGTGAGTGAAACTTATCTTAGCTTGATTGCCGCGTACAATTTTCATGTGTATAATACGCTTTCGGACAGCACAGGATTTCGGGGGTGTGCGCGTTGTTGAATTTCCCTTAATAGTTATTTCTTGAGTTGTGAAAATACCGTCCTCTACTTACTTACTCGGTCAGGGTGTCCCGCATTCCGCCGGCAGGAAGGTGGTCACCCTAGCCCCAACAGCTTTTAGAGTCTTTGTAGATACTAATGAACATCATTGATCAGTGAAGCAAGAAAGACACAATCTGGTTAGGTATGGAAGCAGACAGATAGCTGCTACTCCATTTTAACCCTCATTTCGGACGTAATATCTGCAGTAAAACTTTCCGAATTGCATGAGTAATTTTGACAACTTAGGCTCATATTTTCATTTGCAACACCTTCGGAAGATGATCGTCGTACTCGAACCCCTGTGAGGTTCAACAATTTCAAACTTCACATACTCAAACTCGAAATGGATTCAGATTCCTCGAGCCTCTTCACACTTGAAAGTTGAAAGAAGTTGGAGACAGTCATTACTACGCTCATACTTTTAAAGACCTCGAAAACCTGAAGCTGTGTGAATTTAAACCTTGGCAAGATATGACAGTTCCGTAACTTTACGAAAATCGAACCGCGGGCGGCTTGCAACGTTCCTAGTCGACACCAAATGTCGCTAACCAACATTTGCACGTTGGTCTGGTCGAAAATTCTGCTACTATAGTACGTGGATCGTGTCCCTGACAGGTATGTTTACCGTGCAGTCATTTCTGGCCCTCCCATTATTGCTTGGTTTCATCACACTCGTGTCATGCTGTAGCTCGCCGCAATTCTGGTGGAGGCACATCAGCGGAAGTAGATGTGACAGATACCTCTTCTGCCGCAGGTTGCTCTCCAGCTTGTGCTTTTCAGTTTGCATAAGCTTTGGTAGCGAGTGGTTGGGACGCCGAAGCAACAATGACGCTTGCATTCGTCTGCAAAGATCGCGACATCCAAAAGCATGACAGACTGGCTTCTGTGATTATTGGGGATTATTTACAGCGCATAGAGGGGGAAGGGGGGGGGGGGTTATAGGATGCTGAACGTGCTAGTGCAAGGTGCATTTTAGGCACCATACTTGTACTCCGAACGTGATCTTGAATCGAAGCCGTTGCAGGCTCCCCACCGACCCTTGTCACCCGAGTACCCGAGAGGCACGGCGATCCCGCTGCACCCTTACGACAGCGCCTGGCTCACGGACGGCGTAGCAGCTCCGTCTACGTCGTCGTCCGGCAGTTCCCAGCCTTTCATCTCTCGGTTCGCGCACCCCGACCGTGCGAAGGATCGTGCGGAAAGTGCTAGAGAGCTCCGGGACTCCTCCACGTGGACGGAGAACAGAAATCGGGCGACGGAAACCCAGACAGACATCAACCACAAGGACTCCAAGATGGAGCAGTTGCAGCACGAAGTGGCGGGCCTGAGGGGAGCAGTGAGTAGCCCGTTTTAATCGACGAGACGTGAAGCCCGGGGTGTCGCCTTTGAATGCCCAGCCTCCTGTACGCACTCGTGTTTTTGTTGTGATTTGCATCCCCGACTTTCTTTGTTGTGGTTTGCGTGCCCAGCTTTGTTGTGATTTGCATCCCCGACTTTCTTTGTTGTGGTTTGCGTGCCCAGCTTTGTTGTGGTTTGCATCCCCGACTTTCTTATCTGGCCGGTGACTATGGCTAAATTTATTGAGTAGTTCTACTTTTTTAGTAGAATCTCTCATTCTATGCTGTGCTTGCATCCCCGCCTTGTTTGCTAAAAATCTAGTTACACTCGATTTCCTCCCTGAAAACTGGAAAGTTTTGGTCCTTCCACTTCTTGTGTTATATATACTATGAACAACTTTATTGTAGTGGGCTCAATGTTCCACGAGTTTTGCGAAGTGTTGGCTTTGTGAATACTTTGCAGGCGTTTAATTTTGTGACTCAGTTTCTGTAAGCTTCTGCAAGTTTTCGTGACCGCCCCTTAATTCTTACTGAAACCACATTAGATTCAGTATTCCTATTCTGAATTGTTTATGTCAGCTCTTTTGGCACTTAAGTAAATTTTACTTGCATTTAGGTTGGTTGGCAGTGTAAAGCTCCACTTCTCTACTAATATCACTTTGAAAATAAAACCACTTAATGAGCAACATGCTCCGGAAGCTTTGTCCCATCCTCTCGGCCTGTACTTGCAGCTATCTTTTAATTTTCTTGATGGTGCCTAGACTTTTTTTATTACTGATACATTTAAGGAATGTGAAGGCCATTTACTGGAGCAGTTCAAACCGAATATAAATTCCCATTCATTTGATTTTTCTAGCCAAAAGTTTGGCTTTTTGTTGCTACCAATATAGAAAAAACCTTGTTCACACATTTTTGACGGGACCGGAATAAAATATGTATGGTCTGGGGAAAAGCAACAACCGAGAACACTTTTTGATGGTTATGAGACAGAAAGTAACCCTCTCGCTGCAGTTTATCTCGCGTGGACTTCCACAGCTGTGGATAGCTACCATATCTATTCAGTTGTAGGTCAGCCCTTTTTTGAGAACTGTAATGTAAAATTAAGGGTGAGTCGAAGATTGTATCCTATGAATGCTGACTTTTAGAAGCGAGCAAAATTTCTAACCCCATCCAAGTTACTCTCGTGCTCCCCCGCATCAGCCTCAGTGCGTAGCATGCCGGTGCAGAGCGATGAAACTTGATGCACATTGCACGATTATGAATGCTGAACTCCATGCAAAATGAAACTAGCAGACGAAACTTGGGGTGCCCAGCCGCCGGGCATGGCGGGTGCAAGTATGTGTGGGTGAAGGGACGGAAAGATAAAGTGCCGTTGCAAAAGCCTCAGTTATTTCTAAACCTAGCTCAAGGTCATGTTCAGCCAGGTAAGAATGCCACAAAAAGCGTGAAAAGAGGAGGAGCGCAGCGAAACGAAAAGGGCGGCTGCGTTCGGGTAGCCTAATAACTTCGCACTGGCCGTGTGGGGTGGCAGTGTTTGGATGCAACAGCCAGGAATGGAAATGTAATGAACAGGAAACTGAAAGGCATATCCCAATGGGTGTTCAGTGGAACTGGCATTCGTAGACGCAACAGCCGGGAAAAGCTAAGGTTCTATACTATATTTTGTTTATGAATACCAGCATTATGAATGGCCTTCACAGCATAATGTCTGCTCATTGAAGGAATTGCTAAGGCTGAAGAAATCTTATTAAATATGAAAAAAAAAATCCAATTGTGTGTGTTCAGTTAACTACATATGCCCCGCTGTAGCTTGGGGAGTGTTATATTTTTACGCTCATCCTTTGTGAGTTTTGGCAGTGTATCAGTGCGAATGAGCACTGGCCAGAGACCGGAAGCATAAACACAAGCCCTTTTATCTAGTTGATGGGAATTCGTGGATGTTTATCAGCCAGCATTTTTCAAGCTTGTTTGCTTGTGCTGACATACTTTGTTTTCACATGAAATGTGTTTTGTCTCGTCAGGGGTTTAAAAATTAATGAAGGCGAAAAGTGAAGCCACCAATTAACTCCAGGCTGATTGGTTGAGCCAGGTGATGATGTTACACCTCTTTGCTTGATGCTGATTGGCTGGTTCAGGTTCTGAAAGAGCGCCAGGGCTTTAAAACCCGGGTTGGCGCCGGTTTCTCCATTCCAGAAATTGCTATCAAGTCTATATGCCACGTGTTAAGTCAGTCGCTAAACTAACAGATGAAGAGCGCCAAGAGCGTAAACGTCAATCCCAGAGGAATTGAACTGAAACTACACTTTTCACGTACAACACAATTGCCCAGCAATTAGCTATAAACTTTTTGCTTACCCTGCCATAGTGACCTTTTGAAATATCAGGAAACACTCGGACAGACATCAGCACAGCGTTAAACATTTAGATTTCAAATCTGCCCAGCTCGCTGAGAAAATATGTGGTATTTTTATCTCTTTGCCCAGCTGTATAATGTTTCATTATTGAAACATGATTTTAAAAACATTTCAGCTTCCCTTTAAGATCTTCCTCTTGCATTGCTACTTCTTTTGAGAAGCTAATTTCTCACAAGTCTCGCATATTCTTTTCATTTTTTTTTTTTTCAGTTGGAAGTAGAGAAGCTGACCCACGTGGTTGCCCATTTTGAAGTGGAGTGCCAGGACTTTGAGAAGTCCCTGCAAGAGAAGGAGCTCATGATGAAACAGTCTAGGCAGTCTCTGAGTGCCATGCTTGCCCACCTTGATGCACTAAAGGCCACGCTGTCCATAGCCAAGAACAGCACAGAGACCGCCCTTGAAGCGTAAGTGGATGAAACGTCACCCACCCTCCTCCTTTCTCTACCTTTTGGCAGTGTGTCTTGTGCATAGATTTGCACAAGCATCTCATTTCTGCTCTCAGCTTAAAATTTGCTTAGTCTGGTAGCAATTGAAGTAGCACCCTCTCGGCTCTACGCTGAGGAGAACCCCTTTATGAGCTATGCCTGGGCACCTAAATTTCTTCTTTGCATCTCAAGAGATGAGCAGGAAGCTCAAAGGGATCATAAAATGATGAGGCACAGGACAGACGGAAGAATGCAATAGACATGTCGCTCTCAAGTTTCGAGCAGCCCCCTGGCAAGAAAAATCAAACATTCTAAGGTTGCATTTTGGTTATGCATTATTCAGCTCTTAAACAGTGCTTCCAAATGCCACGAAAAAAAACAAAAAAAACACCTGGGACAAAGGAAGTTGAAAAACTTCATTATTATAGTGTTGATGTGATGTTGAAGTCGAGCATTGTACTTTTATTTCATTGATTTCGTTTTGGTTTTTGCTTCACATGCTTTCATAGCATGCTAGGACAGATGCTGACAGACACTTTTATATGACTGTGACTCATACATGACTAGATGGTGCGGTGCTGCATTTATGGTTGTGTCTTTGGAATACCGAAGCACCGGCTTATGCCGGAATTACATGGTTGCGTCCTACGGACGCACTCACACTCCCTTGCCGAGAGAAACAGGCCTATCACGCCGAGATTCAAAGGTTGTAAACGTCTTTGCCAAGTAATTCCGCATAAGTTACAGTTTTGAGTACTGGCGTAATTTATTCCCTCTTTTTCATTCTCAGGTCTCTCTCCGTAAATCGTGCATAATAGCTCTCCATATCCTGTGCGGGATATTAGATACAATATCCTCCTTTGCATTAGACTGCTTCGAACATTTAGCTGCAATTATTACTCGAAAAGTACACAGTTAATGTAGGTCATAGTAGTAACTTGCTGCCAATCTCTTCTTTCTAGAGCACACACTTTGTTTAGAAAGTGAGCTCAGTAAGAAACTAAAATAATAATCCATTCAAAATAAATGTCTACAGGCTTCCCATAAATTTTCGTGAATTTTGAGGAGGTATTCGTGAATCTTTTTGACAAGTAATACCTTTTTTTAGACATTCTCCTGGTTGTTTTACCCTATCCACTGTGTTCTTAGTTCTGTTCCTTTGGCTGGAAATGAAGTTGCATGAGGTCCGTTTTGTTCTTCTCGTTTAGGAAGCATCACAGAGATGTTCAGCATCGCACGAGTTTCCTAAAGGAGAAGGCAGCAGAGCTGCGTGGCGTGATCTCAGCCATTAGAGACAACGGCGATGATTCAGCACTGGTGAGGAACTTGTGGGAACCCTGCGGGGTTGTCGTGGCACTTCACACAAAGTCCGACATGAAACATTGAGCTATTTCTTGTTCGGGGGAGAAGGGAGGTTGGTTTCGAGATGTGGTTTGGCATCAGCCGATCTTTTACCTGGGGAGATCACAGCAGTGACGAGTACAGAATTCAGGAGAAGCTCCAGGCACAGGTATTATGCATCTGCTCCGAGTCACTCCGCTGTCGAAAAAATTGTGCGTCGTCTGCTCCACGACATTGGCATCGTGTGGGAGCAAAGCTCTCTGCTGATCAAGCAGGATGATATCCCTCACATTTACACTCCATTCACCTCTAAGCTGATTGTGCGGTGGGAGCTACGGGCTCACTAGACCAATCGGCTGCCTTTCAATCGTCACCTGACCCCGCTTTGTGCGTGTGGATATGGGCGGAATTATGGTCACACGGTGAAAGAAAGATGTATGATGGGTGCACGTAGCTTCTACTGCACTGTCAGCTCAGGGGTGAGTGGAGTATGATAAGGGTACCTCCTTTACTTTGCACAACACGGAGAAGAGGGCTGTAAGATGTTCTACCTCGACGGGACGGGGGTGACGGCAGGACACCACTTTGTTTGGTGGAACGAGGCAATCATTGCTCACCCGGCTTGTCATATTACCGATCACGAAGACAAGACTTGGTGCCCTGTTTCACAGATCTGTAAATGTGGATCTGGAGGCATCATTTCAGTAGCCAGCCCTCATTTATTAGCTCTATAGGAAGTAGTCCATTGAGCAGCTTACTGATGGCTGTGTCACTCGAGTAGATCTCACGCAGCATACTTTTTTGATGGTGATGGCCTTAGCGTTTTTATGTTTCCCCACACAGACTACTGCAAAGAAAAGCCAACACTGCCACAATTAAGCTCGAGGCTCGAACTGACAGAAAGTAAACAAAGAGTAGCAGACAGTGTCGGTTAAAGCTCTTCGGTGCCAGCTAAGCCTAATGGGTTCAACAGGCATGCACACTGAATACTTCGGTGGCGGCTTGAAAGAATTCTCGCACCAAGGCACAGATATTACCACAAACTGATGAAGATACCTGCACAACTTTGCGACATAAACCAAAATGGGAAAGAACAGTGAGAAGTTTGGTTCTCTTAATGTCGCTCATCACTACCAGTGCGTGCCACCATATTTAAAAAAGTGTTCGTAAGGCTGTGACTTCATGAGATCAAGTGGGAGGGAGGGGCTGGCAGAATGATATAAATCCTTTTGAGGGACATTTAATTGCCTCTGTATTGTTGACTTGTTACCGGCTGTGTAGTAAAGTTTTCTATCAGCAGTTGCATCAAGCTGGAGGGTGTTTTTTGCTACCTTGTAATTTATCATTATCAACTTGAACCACTAGTCTCACCAAATTTAAATGTGAGTGCCTATTCCGCTTTCGTAAACTTTTATTGAAAGGATGTCAGCCAGGTTACTTTGTTATAGCATGTAAGAAACATCTTCATAAGGGTGCCAGATCATTTCTGGGTTCGCTGTAAAGTTTGTCTGCATTTGGTGGTGGTATCTACTTCTGAATGCACGCGTTAGGAGTTTGCACACTTTCCTTTATTATTTTGGATTTTTGTTTCTAGATATTTGAACTAGTCATTCGTCTGATAAACCAAGACCACATAAAGTGTTTCTGTTACTACTGACTGTCTATTTGTCCTTCTATTTCCCATGTTACAAAGGCATCATTGTGAAATGTACTAGCAAAAAAGTGATGCCACTAGCTATACTTGCTGAGTTTTACTGAGAAAATTCTTGGTTTATTAAGCTTTAGCTTCAATCATTAGAGACAAGTTAATACCACCCCTCCTTAAGACGGTACTATCAAGCTATGTTCCTTGGTGTTTTATTAGAGTTGTGCGCATTGGGAACATACTTGACAGAATCGGCATTCAGCAAAGTTAAAAAATTACAAAGTAAAAAGAAAAAATTTCCTCTGGAAATTTGTATTACTTTATAGTTTCACTCTACAAAGACATATCAGTTGAGTGTAAACAGTTCTTTTAAATCCCCTTGAGCTGACTAAATGTGAAGCTTTAATGCATTATCACTTTTTATCATGAACCCCTAGTATTTATAGTCTTGCTCTAACTTCTCAGCTACCACATAGTGGGTTTCTTCACGTTTTTTTGTTTTTTTTTGTTTGCAGAAACCTTGGCAAACATTGTCAAATTGGCACTCTTGGACATACTTTCAGGTCACCAGAGCGCACTTCCTTTTCTGAAAGCACAAAGCAGCGCGGTTAACGAATCTAAAAAAAAAATGGCGCTCTCGGTTGTACCGTTTTTGCCTTTGTGTTCCCGTAGAACTTTGCCTCGGGCACCGTTCCCCGCATCTGGGAGCAGCTGGTGAAGGTGCTGTCCAGAATGGAGGAGGACCGACTGACATCCTCGCATGAAGACTTGGTCAGGGTAAGTTCCTACGATCTGCCTCTGGTCTTAGTTATTGTGCAACATTCGTGTGCTGGAAGGCTCTTTCTCATGTGTTAAAGGGGGATAATTTAGTCCTCCGTTTGCATTCAAGGGACGAGGTTGACAAGGTTGTGGCTGTAACAAGCTTCTGAGGTATTGCAGATAATACTGATTGTCTTCAATACCCCCCCCTCTGCTAAAATGCAGCTGACCTTATAAAATGCATATGCATGACACCTCCTCCCTCGCCACTCACCCTGTCATCAAAATCAAATCCAATCCAATGTTACTGATGTCTGTTTCCAGCCTCCGAACGGCAGTTTGCGTGCCACCTGCACTTTCTTTGGCAGTTTGGCGGCATCTCGAGCCACGTTATTGGAAGGAAAGGGGATTTCATATTTCTTTAATCCATAGCTTAGATCAGAACTCGAAGTTCTCAATTTTGAAAAACCCTTATCTGCCTCGAGTGGAAGCCGAGGAACTACCCTCTGTCCCAATATTAATGCGATAAAGCAGTTATGAAGTCTACCGGCCTTGTAGACAATAATGAACAAAGTAGTAGGACACGTTTGGCTCATAGTTATATATTGACCGGTGGCTCAGATCTGCCAAAGTAGTGCTTGAACTAGAGAAACACTTTATTTGGAGGCAGGGACGGTTGACAGAATTTTTGCTGTAACTTGTGAGTGTGTTCTGGGAAACCCTGGGTTTCTAGGTACTCAATCTTCATTAAAAGTTTGTGTTGAGGCGAAGCAGCATTCGAAAACTTGTTTGTTCTCGAGAGACATTTTATACGCTCCCTTCTATGGATAACAAATGAGGAATCCCAGCCAGCACTTCCACCCCTCCCCCTTTGGAAACAGATCCTGGCCGTGCCTCTGATACAGTCATGTCTTGTTAATATGGACACCGACATTTCCCCCCAAAATTGTCCATAACACGAGTTGTCTATAATAAGAAGACAAAATGTATGTATATTCACCTAGTTCGTCCTCGAAAATGGTGTCTATACAATGGGGTATTCATATTAATGCGGTTCATATTAATGAGACATCACTGTATTAGCCAGGTTTAAATTTATACCAGTCATTTCTTCCACCAAGAATTACTTGTATACAGAAGTCGCCAGTGCCAAATTCATTTTGAATATTATGTCTTTATTTTATTTAATTCTTACCTAAAGTTTAGATTTTAATAGTGGCAGGTGTTTTTTTGCATGTTCTGCTTTCTGAGAAAGCTCTATTTTTCTAGAAATTCTGGAACAAATACTGTCCGTAATTGGGGCCCCAGCAAGTGAGGTGTGCTTTGTGTAGAAATAGTTTGAAATAGGTTGAAGGTATTTTATGTGTGTTTATTTTTTTATTTATTTTACTTGCTGTAAAATTCAGAGAGAATGCCTGCCTTCAAAAGATTGCCCATCCCTTTTTTCTGACTAAATATCTATAACATAAAAATTCCGAAACATCGCCCACCCTCTGATTCCCATCGGACGTCACATGATCAGAGGTTTCCCCATGAATTGAAATTAGGGAAGGGGGGGGGGGGGGTGGCGGGGTGTCTAAATGTTTTTGGGGGCGGGGGCGGGGGAGGGCATTGAGAATAGAGGAGTCGTTGCAAATTAGGAGGGTGCCTTCAGAAAAACGGGGGGGTGGGGAAGGGTACACCTAGGGGGTGTTTATAGGGAAATCACTACACTTGATGGCCGACGGGATCGCATCAACCGCGCAATTTGCTGTATTGGTACGTCTGACAAGCGAATTCATAGCAGACTCCCGCGTTTCCGTCTGCGATCTGCACGCGCGATATCGGCTCCTGTAGCACGCGAGTTGTTCCCGCATGTATGTTGCACCGTGAAGTGCGAATCCTCTGCGTTCGCAATCTGCGATATTAGTTCCCACAACATAAAGTTTGTAGCGGATTCCCGTGTTTTTGTCTGTGATCTGCACGTGCAATCTCGATTCCATGCGAGTTGGTCTCGCATGTATATTGCATCGTGAAATACGATTCCACTACATTTGCGATCTGCAGTGTTTGTTTCCGTAACATATGAGTTTGTAGCGGATTCCCGCGTTTTCGTCTGCAATCTGTGCATGCGATATCGGTTCCTGTGACAGGCAAGTTTGCAGCGGGTTCTCGCGTGTTTATTGCATCATAAAACTTAAAACTTGTATCTGCTGCATCCGCAATTTCCAGTATTCATTCCCGGGAGATGCGAGTTCTCAGAGGGTTTCTGCGGTTTCCGCACCGTGAAAGGCGAATCTGTTGTGTCCGCAACCTTTGGTATGCTCTCCCGTGACACAGAAGATCGTAGCGAATTCCCGATTGTTTATTGCATCGTGAAACCTAAAATATCAGTGTCCGTGACCTACGTATCAGTTGCTGCATCACGGGGTGTGTAGCCGGTACCGGGTTGTTTATCATTAATTTTTATAAAGTTTTGCTGTGGCATCCCCAAAGATAGCCCACCCCATGTTTTAGAGCGCAGCTCTTAGGCGCCCGTTTCCGGCTTGAGCGGCGTCGCCGTCGGCGTAACCGCGCAGTGCATTATGGGTAAATTTCCCCGCTAAATCTAGCAGAAAAATTTCCCCGCTAAATGTAGCGGAAAAATTTCCCCGCTAAATCTAGCAGAAAAATTTCCCCGCTAAATGTAGCGGAAAAATTTCCCCGCTAAATCTAGCGGAAAAATGTTCCCGCTAAATCTAGCGGAAAAATTTTCCCGCTAAATCTAGTGGAAAAATTTCCCCGCTAAATGTAGCGCAAAAATTTCCCCGCTAAATCTAGCAGAAAAATTTCCCCGCTAAATGTAGCGGAAAAATTTCCCCGCTAAATCTAGCACAAAAATTTCCCCGCTAAATCTAGCGGAAAAATTTCTCCGCTAAATCTAGTGGAAAAATTTCCGTGCTAAATCTAGCGGAAAAATTTCCCCGCTAAATCTAGCGGAAAAAATTTCCCCGATAAATCTAGCGGAAAAAATTTCCCCGCTAGATCTAGCGGAAAAAATTGCCTCGCTAAATCTAGCGGAAAAATTTCCCCGCTAAATGTAGCGGAAAAAATTTCCCCGATAAATCTAGCGGAAAAAATTTCCCCGCTAGATCTAGCGGAAAAAATTGCCTCGCTCAATCTAGCGGAAAAATTTCCCCGCTAAATCTAGCGGAAAAATTCCCCCGCTAAATTTAACGGAAAAATTTCCCTGCTAAATCTAGCGGAGAAATTTTCCCGCTAAATCTAGCGGAGAAATTTCCCCCTAAATCTAGCGGAAAAATTTCCCGCTAAATCTAGCGGAAAAATTTCCCCGCTAAATCTAGCGTAAAATATTTCCCCGCTAAATCTAGCGGAAAAAATTTCCCCGCTAAATCTAGTGAAAAAATTTCCCTGCTACATCGAGCGGAAAAATTTCCCCGCTAAATCTAGCGGAAAATTTTCCCGCTAAATCTAGTGGAAAAATTTCCCCGCTAAATCTAGCGGAAAAAATTTCCCCGCTAAATCGAGCAGACACATTTCCCCGCTAAATCGAGCGGAAAAGTTTCCCTGCTAAATCTAGCGGATAAATTTCTCCGCTAAATTTAGCGAAAAAATGTCCCCGCTAAATCGAGCGGAAAAATTTCCCCGCTAAATGTAGCGGAAAAATTTCCTGCTAAATCTAGCGGAAAAATTTCCCCGCTAAATCTAGCAGAAAAAATTTCCCCGCTAAATCTAGCGGAAAAAATGTCCTCGCTAGATCTAGCGGAAAAATCTCCCCGCTAAACCTAGCGGAAAAATTCCCCCGCTAAATCTAACAGAAAAATTTCCCTGCTAAATCTAGCGGAGAAATTTTCCCGCTAAATCTAACAGAAAAATTTCTGGCTAAATCTAGCATAAAAAATTTCCCCGCTAAATCTAGCGGAAAAAATTTCCCCGATAAATCTAGCGGAAAAAATTTCCCTGCTAGATCTAGCGGAAAAAATTGCCTCGCGAAATCTAGCGGAAAAATTTCCCTGCTAAATCTAGCGGAAAAATTCCCCCGCTAAATCTAACGGAAAAATTTCCCTGCTAAATCTAGCGGAGAAATTTCCCCGCTAAATCTAGCGGAGAAATTTCCCCCCTAAATCTAGCGGAAAAATATCCCGCTAAATCTAGCGGAAAAATTTCCCCGCTAAATCTAGCGTAAAATATTTCCCCGCTAAATCTAGCGGAAAAAATTTCCCCGCTAAATCTAGTGAAAAAATTTCCCTGCTACATCGAGCGGAACAATTTCCCCGCTAAATCTAGCGGAAAAATTTCCCGCTAAATCTAGTGGAAAAATTTCCCCGCTAAGTCTAGCGGAAAAAATTTCCCCGCTAAATCGAGCGGACACATTTCCCCGCTAAATCGAGCGGAAAAGTTTCCCTGCTAAATCTAGCGGATAAATTTCCCCGCTAAATTTATCGAAAAAATTTCCCCGCTAAATCGAGCGGAAAAATTTCCCCGCTAAATGTAGCGGAAAAATTTCCTGCTAAATCTAGCGGAAAAATTTCCCCGCTAAATCTAGCAGAAAAAATTTACCCGCTAAATCTAGCGGAAAAAATTTCCTCGCAAAATCTAGCGGAAAAATTTCCCCGCTAAACCTAGCGGAAAAATTCCCCCGCTAAATCTAACAGAAAACTTTCCCTGCTAAATCTAGCGGAGAAATTTCCCCGCTAAATCTAACAGAAAGATTTCTGGCTAAATCTAGCGTAAAAAATTTCCCCGCTAAATCTAGCGGAAAAAATTTCCCCGCTAAATCGAGCGGAAAAATTTCCCCACTAAATCTAGCGGAAAAATTTCCCGCTAAATCTAGCGGAAAAATTTCCACCCTAAATATAGCGGAAAAAATTTCCCCGCTAAATCGAGCGGAAAAGTTTCCCTGCTAAATCTAGCAGATAAACTTCCCCCCTAAATTTAGCGAAAAAATTTCCCCGCTCAATCGAGTGGAAAAATTTCCCCGCTAAATCTAGCGGAAAAATTTCCCGCTAAATCTAGCGGAAAAATTTCCACGCTAAATATAGCGGAAAAAATTTCCCCGATAAATCGAGCGGACAAATTTCCCCGCTAAATCGAGCGGAAAAATTTCCCCGCTAAATGTAGCGGAAAAATTTCCTGCTAAATCTAGTGGAAAAATTTCCCCGCTAAATCTAGCAGAAAAAATTTCCCCGCTAAATCTAGCGGAAAAAATTTCCTCGCTAAATCTAGTGGAAAAATTTCCCCGCTAAACCTAGCGGAAAAATTCCCCCGCTAAATCTAACAGAAAACTTTCCCTGCTAAATCTAGTGGAGAAATTTCCCCGCTAAATCTAGCAGAAAAAATTTCCCCGCTAAATCTAGCGGAAAAAATTTCCTCCCTAAATCTAGCGGAAAAATTTCCCCGCTAAACCTAGCGGAACAATTCCCCCGCTAAATCTAACAGAAAACTTTCCCTGCTAAATCTAGCGGAGAAATTTCCCCGCTAAATCTAACAGAAAAATTTCTGGCTAAATCTAGCGTAAAAAATTTCCCCGCTAAATCTAGCGGAAAAAATTTCCCCGCTAAATCTAGCGGAAAAATTTCCACCCTAAATATAGCGGAAAAAATTCCCCCGCTAAATTGAGCGGACAAATTTCCCCGCTAAATCGAGCGGAAAAGTTTCCCTGCTAAATCTAGCGGATAAACTTCCCCGCTAAATTTAGCGAAAAAATTTCCCCGCTAAATCGAGCGGAAAAATTTCCCCGCTAAATCTAGCGGAAAAATTTCCACCCTAAATATAGCGGAAAAATTTCCCCGCTAAATTGAGCGGACAAATTTCCCCGCTAAATCGATCGGAAAAGTTTCCCTGCTAAATCTAGCGGATAAACTTCCCCCGCTAAATTTAGGGAAAAAATTTCCCCGCTAAATCGAGCGGAAAAATTTCCCCGCTAAATCTAGCGGAAAAATTTCTCCACTAAATCGAGCGGAAAAGTTTCCCCGCTAAAGCTAGCAGAAAATTTTCCCCGCTAAATTTAGCGAAAAAATTTCCCCGCTAAATCTAGCGAAAAAATTTCCCGCTAAATCTAGCGGAAAATTCCCCGCTAGATTTAGCGGAAATATTTTCCCGCTATATCTAGCGGAAAAATTTCTCTGGGGGGTCACGTGACCTTCTGAGATCACGTGACACCCCCAGTTTACGGGACCCCGGTCACGTGACCCCCACGTGATGTTGGGGAGGGGTCACGTGACCCCACCAAGGTCACGTGACCTTTGTGGCCTTGGCTCCTCCTCCTCAAGAGCTGCGCTCTAATTCGGCATTACATGGAGTTGTAAACGGCTTTTTTCTTTTTTTTTTCACAATTTTTTCACAATTTTTCTCTTCATTTTGACTGGGCGTTCTTTCGGAACTTTATAGTAAATACTAAATGTTATGCGTATGTACAGCCAGAACTTAGCCCCAATAAGTCTGTCTGGTGTCTCAGCTGTAGATGAGAAATTTAGCCAGTGCAGTACAACTTCCAGCCTGGGGTGATACATGGTTGCACGCCTTTGCGATGCTCATCCAGATCGAAATGGGCAGGGTTCGGGATTGAGCATAGGATTCCTGGGTTTGGCAGCATGAGCTTTGGCTCCACAGCGTGAGCTTTGGCTCCACAGCATGAGCTTTGGCTCCATGTGCTTTGAGCTGGTGTACACTCGCCCACTCGGCCACCGATCCCCCCTTTTTCTGACAGTTTTTACTGCATTTTCAACAGTATTTTGAATGATTTGGTAGATATTGTTTCCTTTTTAGCTGTACCTGCTATAATGTTTCGGTGATGCAGTCTTTTTCGCTAAATTAATGAATAAACAGCCAGCGAACCATAGCACAGTGTGCCAGCAACACTGGGACATGTAAACGCGTGTACAACAAGCAGTTGTGAGAGGAATGATTGTGGTAGTGGTTCTATCCCCTCTCGAGGGAAAAAAAAGGTTGGTGTCGTGAAAATATTAAAATTTCCAAATACTATTATTTTTAAATTGTACTCTATTCAATCTTTGCTTCAGGGTGAATCTTAATGTAAGAAAATTGTTGACTTCCAGGGTGATTGGAATTGCAGTTTAAAAGCTGTTTGTTATTCATTACAATAAAGGTCTCCAATTAATTTTTTTACAGCACCTACATCAAAGCCTTAAAGACAAGGAGGAGCACATGGTACAACTCGAACGGGATTTGGCTTACTACAAGGTACATTAAATGTCTCAAATTTCTTTCGCGATGATAATGTGCGGTATCTAGCTGCTTGAAAATTGCTAATTGGCATTCGTTGATGTCTCGAACTTCACTCGTTGTTGGACATCCTTTATTAGCTTATCCCGCACATGTTGAGTTTTTGCTGGATTGTAAAGGCATAGTCTGACTGCAAGTGATCTTTGAGTAGTCGGGGAATTCGGAACGTCATTTCGTAAAGAAAAAGGAGCTTGATGGCACTTACAAACACAATTTCTGTATGTCGGTTATCCAAACATGGTTTGCTTTATGCATCCGGGAAAAAGATTGCATGCTAACACGAGCTTCACTTTTGCAACAGAAAAGAGAAGAGCAGGAGAAAGAGCGCCAGGACCGTTGCTTAGACACCATTGAAGAGATGCAGAGAAAGCACCGTGAAGACAGGGACGCCCTGAAGAAAAGTTCAAAGTGAGTCATTGGCAACCACAGGCAACGATACAACAATGTAGGGTTGTATTGTTTTTCACTTTACGCTGACGTGTCGAAGCATGCGACACCCAACTATAGTTACAGCAACACCACTGACCCGGAAGCTTTTTTGTTGCGGCGTAATTTTGAGATAAAAGTGGGCTGTTTTGTTCGGTCACTCCTTTGCAAAGCTTGACGATGTAGTCGCAGAGCTTGACGATGTAGTCGCAGAGCTTGACGATGTAATCGCAGAGATTGCAATGTGACCATAGTCGCTCGGATTACCGCTTGATGATGATAGTTGAATGTGGCTCGTGCATCAGATGTGAGCAGTGTGCGAGCATTCAGCCTAGGGCCGTAGCAATCAGTGCCTCGGCGAACATTCTGGTAGTGTGTAGCACTTTGTTTACTGTTCCACATCGACCGCTTCCTTGGTTTGGAAGAAGTTTGGTGTGAAACGTTCCTCATTTTTAGGGTGTTTACACAAAGGGGCTCTCCACTCGCACCAGCAGGAACGCGTACATCTCCATGGGGGTTCCTTTCTCCCCGATTTCCCTCGACACAGAAATGTGTTTAAAGAGATACCAACCACCAAACTCATTAAGACGCGTGTGTATGTGCAAGTCGCTTAACGGCTATTATGCGAGCCTGTGCTATGTGCTGCATGATTGTAATGAGCTGTTTCCATAAATCCTCTTTTTTTTTTTTTTTAGAAGTCCAGATTTACCGAAATACGAATATAATAAGCATAGTATTTCAGATTCCCCTTCAACTTCGTTATAGCTGGGTTCAACTACCGAAATCTTACATTTAACCTTTTAATGGAGCTACTTTTCTGTTTTATTTTCTGCCTTAGTGCTTGTTTTCTCATGGTTCGTTGCTTGGATGTCTTTCCAGGGCTTTCAGTCGTAAGGTAGCGAAGTACGAAGAATCGTTACAAAGCATCTCACTCGTTTTAAATCAGAAGGTGAGCATCGACGATTCGCTCATGTTCTCAAACTTAGATATTGAAATCAGACGTGAA
The DNA here is from genome assembly GCF_016920785.2 of Ixodes scapularis. Taxonomy (NCBI): domain Eukaryota; kingdom Metazoa; phylum Arthropoda; class Arachnida; order Ixodida; family Ixodidae; genus Ixodes; species Ixodes scapularis. The sequence goes on along the minus strand of NW_024609868.1, from coordinate 107,774,101 downwards.
TATTGGGGGCTCTATTCCTGGCATGCACAATTATATGAGGGCAACGGGCAGTTTGCCATTGTTGTCATTGAAGATTCATTTGGTGGTCGACAAACAAAAACACACACACAGGTTACAGAAACAACTCAAATGATCCTCTGCTCGTCGTAGGTAGAGCTGCATGCCAGAAAGTTTAAATAGTGCATCACTGAAGGAAAACAAATTTTTGAGAGTATCGTAGTGTAAATATCGTAAACATATCTATATTCTTCGTTTCATCTTACGATGGACCATAGACGACTCCACGAGCCATCAAAGCCATTCTGATGGTATAATGTGAGTGTCATAAGACCTTCGGAAAGAATGCTGCAACATATGGAGTGTGTAGTCACATGATACGTTCACATTCCACTATGTCCATTAGAAGTAGAGTTGTGTATTGGAAAAACACCCGCCAGTAAAATTTTAGTCAATTCGGATTTATCTGATAAACTCAAAATATTTTTGTGCCAATGCCCTCCCCCCCGCTGAAAAGAAGGAAAGAAGAGACAGTATTTTACAATTAAGTTTGATCGGCACACAGGGTCAGTGGTCCTCGCAAAATGCCACCGCAGTTATCTTTCAAACCTCGGACCATTGTCTCTTCAAGGTTCATTCATGACTACAGGTCATTGTGCTTTCGGGTTACAACAAAAGCCACTGTTTTGGTTTCCAATTTGTGCCATACTATTTGTGTTTAAAGAGGATGGAAAGGCTGCATCTTTGGAACAGTAAAAGCTATGAACTATAGAGAATGCATGAAATGGATGAAGACGGGAAGTTGAAGCTTCTCTATTGCATCCTTTACCACACCACTTCGCGCAGTTGCAGGGTAGGATGGAATAGGATGGGATGAATATGTATGAGCTTCCCAGCGACTGCCTCTGGGAGTTTATTGATTTTAAGGTATAGAGGTTTATTGAAGCAACGCTTGTTTGCAACTTTTGCCGTGGGACAAAGTAGTATATTGCCGATGGCAATGGCAGCAACGCCAAATCCAGCTAAAGAAATATTAATTGTCAGAAGTGTGTCTTATTTTTTTATCTAGCTTAAGTGAACACCCAGAGAATACCCTATTTATTTGTTTATTTATTTATTTATTTATTTATTTATTTATTTATTTTTAATAGTAAACACTGTAAAATTAAACTATGACTTTCAGAGAATCGGGTATCAAAGAAAAATAAAGTCTGATAAACTCAGAATTTTTGGCGAAAAATGAACTCCGAAAAACACTCAATTTGACGAAAAATGAGCTCGAATTTACAAACTCCTACCGTAAAATCCCGAGAGATAGCCCATCCAACTTCAAGAGCAAATCAAATGAAAATTAGGAGTGGGCTCACTTTCAGTGTACAATCGGTAAAGTTTTAAAAAATTGTTACTTTTAGGTCGTGCCCCTTCCAAGCTTGTTATGGTGGCGAGGGACAACGGAGCAACAATGACTATACTTCCCAGTCAGCAACGTTTGCTTGCATCCCGCCATAGCTAACTATACAGTTGAACCTCGATTTAGCGAAGTCACCGGGAACCCCTAATTATTTCGTTAAATCAAGAACTTCGTAAAGTCGAGAAAGACATTCTTCAGGATAGGCTGCGCGGGGAATCCGAATTTGTTCGTTAAATCGGGAAATTCGTAAAATCAGGTTTCGTTAAATTGAGGTTCAACTGTACTTCTTTTCAGCTTAAGTTCAGACACAGCCGATGCTACAAGCGCGAGCTCCGGGCTTTCAGCGTTCCTGCCAAGCACGCGCGCTCGTGCAATGGAAGCGCTGTTCAGGGCCATATGCTCGTGCTTGTAGCATCGGCTGCGTCTGGACCTAAGCTGAAACAAAGCATAGCCGCATTTATGCTGAGGTCATTATTGATCCCAACACTACTATTACTAGGAGTGGGCCATCTTTCGGTGTCTAAAAAAAATATAGCAAATCAAGCCAAAAATAGGGGTGGGCTATCTTTCGAGGGTGGGGCATCCCTCAGAAATTTAGGGTAATTACAGTTAGTTCTCGTTAATACAAACCTGAGGGAGACCAAAAATTTCTTTGAATAAAGCAAAGTTTCAATTACCGGGGTTTCCTCTTATAGAAACGCATAGGATTGGACCTGCATGTTAGTTTTAATTATCCGCAAGTTCGAATTAACGAGATTTGACTGTATAGGCTTAAACGAAGCATACAAGTTGAACAGTAACTTGACCTGGAGAGTCTCGAGAGGCCCTCCTGAGTGGTTCTTTAGACATACTTCAATTAACCAATTAAACCAAACTTTTTGGTTTTTTTTTTATTGATTTACAAAAGAAAGAGAACTTTCGGCCTTTCCTTTCTGGTGAAGAAGGAAGACCAGCGAAGCTGTACTATGTTAGGAATGAAGTAATGGCCGGTCGCAAGTCGGCAAGCCGGAGTGGAAAGGCTGGAAAGGTTGCCGCCATCTATGAGTGACGGTGGCAACCACACAACCGTCAAGCCGGTTGTCTGGTTTCCGCCGTCACTCATAGACGGTGGTAGCTGCGCAGAGGTTTGTGTCATCATTTGTTTGCTGGCGAACATGGTCCTGGGGAAACTAGCCCTTAACAGCTCCGCTGTAAAAAAAATATTTATTGTGGTGAATATCAACTCTTGGTTCATCTAAATTGCAACATTTCAGGAGAAGGAGCTTGGTCAGCTGACCAGAGAGCGAGACGACATGCGCGCGATGGTCGAGAGGATGACGCTGGACAAAGCAGACATGGAGCGAGCACTGGCGACAGTCAAAAGGTTCTGATGTGTTGAACGAGATTGTCTCTTACCCGTTACGATATGGGCTGCTCTTTACAGTCTAAGCTTGTAATAACAGGCCTTGATTTTGACCAAGATTTTGGTCTGTTGTGAAAAGAGTATGTTGTATGCAGATATGAGGTTAAGTCAATAGTGCATAGAGGAAAACCAACTGAACTTCACAAATTAGTATGTTATATACAAATGTCTGTTGTAACCAGGTCTGTTATAATGAGCTTAGACTGTATTCCTTTCGACCCTCTGTTAATTGCATACTGAGTTTAGATTTGCATGCCATTTCCGATCATTTCTGTCTAGAGAGGTTGCACGGATTGGGAAAAATTGGAAGCCAAGTAGGATATTTTATTGTAGAACACTGTTAAAAAACACTGCAATTTAAAAAAAAAAAAATTGTTTAAAGGGCATAGATGAGACACATGTTTCATTAATAATTTTTCCACTAAATAAAAAAACAATTTGTGCAATATTTACGTCGTTATACTTAATTTAGGTGGACGTCATGGCACACTCTAAGCACTGCCCACAAATCAGTGGCCTCGACCATTACTACTGGATTGGCTTGGTTGCTGGGCTGAACACGCTAAGAAGCCTAGAGTCACCTTTGCGACGTCCGGTGCGTCTAGTCTGGCGTCTGGCACTACCTGCTAGTCGTGCGAGCAGCCACTGGCATTGTCTGCTATTATTTCACCACCGCCTATCGTCGTCTGCAACGCCCGTGAGACTCGGACACAAAAGCTGCGCTTCGGCGTCTGTTTTTGCCTCCGTCCGTCTGCTATTCCGCCCCCAACTAAAAACATTTGCAACCCTCAGAAGACGCGACCATGAAAGTGGTGTTCTAGCGTTCCATCATGCACGAGCCACGGTCTAATTCAAGTGTCTGTCGGCATCTATCGATGTGCGGTAATAAGCGGCCGAGAGCTCTAAAAAAATCAACAAAATAAATGTGCAGCCCTTCCAGCTTTACTGTTCTTGTTCTTTTTTTCACTTGGCATCCACGAGCAAGGTGGTTAAGCATCATGACGCACAATTAAAGGGCGACATAAAATAATTTGCTTTGGTAGGTTAGGTGCAGTGCAAAACTTGAGAGCTACTTGCCTTTAAGATTGAAATGAAGGGAGCATAAGCAAACTAACGCCCGATTGCCTCCAGCCTAATGGCTCGCCAGCTCCTCTACACGGTATCCTATAGACCAGTGGTCTATAGGATACCGTGTGCGGAGTGCCCCGCCACCTACATCGGTGGAACTAAGTCTTTTCCCAAACGCATGCGCCAGCACCAGAACGATGTGTGCAATTTCGATCGGGAGCGTAGCGCCGTCGCGGAACATTGTGAGGTATTTGATCATCAGATCAACTTCGGAAACGCACACGTGATAGACACGGAGCCACATATTCGAAGACGCCTGTTCTTGGAGTCGTGGCATATCCAGAATACACCGGGGAACATTAACAAGTCCCTTGGGGCCTTACCATCTATTTACGTCCATGGCCTGCGTCACGTTCACAAGACATCACCTCAGTAGAAGAGGAAGGAGAGGTCGAAGCTTGCGCTGGTCCCATTCCATTTTTAGTCACCCCTGAAGAAGGAGTCAAGTCGACCCCGAAACGTTGGGAACTCTGTTTCTAAACTTTTGGTTTGAGTTTTCTTTTTTTTTTTTCGAATTGTTCCCCAAACCAGACAGATTTTTGTCAAAGATGTTTACTTTCAAAACATAGTTGACGTGGGACGCTAGGCTCAGGCCAGTCCTGCTACGAACCCAAACACCCGCACGACGCTTCCGAAGGCGCATACTTGCGACGGTTGTTTGCTGCACACTAGGTCGGTTGATATCAGCGTTGTTCGAGATCTTCATCTAAACACCTTGGTGAATGCAGAATGACTCGCACTCATAAAAGTAAACAAGCTCTATGAGCTGCGCTCGTTGATCACTCCACGGATGCTAACAGCCAACCGAAGTAGAAAGGGCATTCTTGGGATATTTGTGAAAACGGTAATGATTTTATCTAGATTATTTGTTTCTTAAACATAAAAATATTGTCGATTGAAATACTCTTACGGAACGGAGATACAATTTTACGACCAACATTTCACACGTCAATCATCTCTCCAACCAGCGAGAGCCAAGGAAATGTTCTTAGATTTGTAAGCATCGGGCAGTGTCCAGAGCAGGACTACCCCCATAAATAACGTCTAACAATGCAAATATTGCTAAAAAAGAAAAGAATTCTTCAATGGAAAAAATCATAAGACATTTAAAGGGATATTGAACCAAGGAATTTGGTGCCCATAATAAGTGGCGCACATTTTTTTCACGAGCCAGCAGTTGCCGGTGTGCATGAGCGCACGCAACAAAAATGACGTCAAAGACCTCCATTCGCGGTTAAGATAAGAGTGAAATGTATGGGCTTCGGGCCAAAGGAGAATAAATACAAGTTTTTCATCTACACAGTGGTGTCTGGTGTAAAAGGCAAGCAATTAATTGGACTAACAAACACGTAGCTTTCACTTGTAGAGATGAAAAGCCTGTCTTTATTCTCCTTTGGCCTGACGCCCATGCATTTCCCTGTCCTCTTAAAGGGATTGTCCGGTCGAAACCGGAAGTACTTAAGTTTTTGCGCTCGTTACGTTCGAGGGAGCCTTCATGTAGACAAACAACATTTTTATTTTGATATATGATCTCCCGTTATTAACTAAACCTTTCATGAGCGTATGTACGAAACTGCACCCCGAATTCCGCCAGCGTCAATGGCTGACATCCGTAGCTGCTGCGTGACGTCACAAAACGCAAAAGTTTGTCGGGATAACAAGCGTTGGTCGATGGATGTCTTGTATTTTGTTTCGAATTATATAGTCTCCTAGGCCAGTGGTTCTCTAAGGGGGTCCGCGAAGGCCCGGTTCGCGAAGCCCTGCCTCACCAGTCAAGCCCGGCAACAAAAGTTGTTTATTGTTTTTTTTTAGGTCGAAAAGAAATGTTTCAGTTTTCGCGCGAGTTTTTTCGTGTGAATTTCAATAAGAGAGCTCTACTTCACACTAGCCCTTAGTTGTATCCATTTATTAAATCATAATTATATTTAATTATACCTTTCCACTCCTCTCACCACGAACGGGGTCCTCCATCATCTCCGCCGATCCACAAGGGATCCGCGAAACATCGATGGTTGAGAACCACTGTCCTGGGCTGTACCCTACTGAAATACGGTTCTTTTATTGCAGTTCCTAAGCGTGTGCAAAAAATGTCATGCCTTTCAGCAGGATATTACTCGAAAACAGCCATAAGCTTCGAGCAAACGTATGCCGTTTCGCGCAAACACAACTGCGATGGCCACCGATCGAATTAGGGGCGCTTGCAAAGCAGATGCAGATTTCGCCTCTGAAGCGGCAACTAGGTACACGAAGCGGTATCTGAATGCACATATCGGCCGATCCACTAGATCAGTGATGAGGCTGCGGGTCTTTCCTTCAGAGGCGATGACCGCGGGTCGAAGGCAACCGGCGAATCGTTCAAATGCATACCGTCACTTGACTTGGACGAATTTGGTGAATCGTAGCCACGCTCTTTGCACGAGCGGGTCAAACATAATTTGGCTGCACTCGTGCTAAATACAACTTCTGGTATCGTTTCCAGGTGGTCCAGCTGTTGGTTTTGGTTTCGCTGTATAAACAAATTGATTGATCCGATTTGGGCGAGGAGTGGATGGACGTAGTTTAATATCGTTGGTACAGCATCACACCTCAGCTTACGAGCCTTCTGTCCGCTTAGAGCTCAGCTCGTAGCTCTCTTCTGTGAGATAATTGCTGCATAAGCGGGATCTCAATCTTGACGGGAACCCAGTCCCTACGCACGGCGACGATCCATTTTGCTCGTCACTGCACGTCTCGCGGAAAAGTGTGGAACGTCATGTCTTAGCTCGCATGTGCTGCCCGATGGTTGTGGCACCCAACCGCGCAACAAAAATCTCACCCAACCACGAAACAAGTCGAGCAAAACAACAAAAACGAAGCACGCTGAGGCAGACAAAAATGCTCGCTTTGTGTTTTGTGACTTCAGAACTTCAATGTTGCCAACGAAAGCAGCGTTTACGCTAGAATGCGATTGGAGCAGCATAAATTCAATTACTCATGCAGAGGGGCATATAAAATTCAGATATTGCACGTACGATGCGTCTCGAGGCAATAACAATGATATTCAATTGTTTTCTTGAATACAAAATTTGACCAGACAATCCCTTTAAGCGCAAATGAAGGTCTTTGACATCATTTTTGTTGCGTGTGCTCGCGCACACCGGCGGCTACTCGCTCGTGGAAAGAATGTGCGCCACTTATTATGGGCACTAAATTCTTTGGTTCAGCATCCCTTTAAGCAATTAAAAAAAAAGAATATTAGTGTCTTTCATAAATTGAATCACTTTTATGGTCTCTTGGAGTTCGACTTGAACGAGGCCGTACTGTGCCATACTAGTGAACGGTGCACCTCTATAGTATACACCTGTGGTATCCTAACCAATAGTAATGTGGCTTTACAGAGGAAAAAAAAAATTCCTTTGTAAGCTTATAAAAAGAAAAGTTTGCTTCTATTTGCATCAATGATGACTTTGGAAGGAATATGTAAGCCGTAGACAAAATGAACGTCTTAACTAAGCTTGAAACTGACTTTTTTGTTGTTGTTTCTTCCATATTGTGTTTTTCTTTTTTCACCCCAGTGTCGGGTCTTACCGCTAGAATAGTCTTAAATTGTATTTTGATTGTTCATATTAATCAACTGTGTTCCAATTATTTCTATTTAGCATATTTGGAATAAATATAGGGTTCTTTGTTTTTGGGTTTTATATTTTTTTTTTTAAATCGGGGGTAAAAATAGGACACTTTGTTTCAGGTTTGTAATCGGGGGAAAAACCGGGGTTTTCAATCATTTTTTCGTAATTCGGGTTTTTTAGTTTGTATATATACGTAAACATGTATAATTAATATTAGAGTATTGATCGGTTTAAGTAATATGAATATTTTTTATTCGCGACCAAGTTTATTAAAGAGGTACTGAATCGAAACATGAATTTATCTCGCGTTCAGAAATAAGATAAACATGATGAATTGTATCTGCTAATGACAATCGCACGCTTGTATTTCAAATGGACGGCTGTATTTTTCGTTCTAAATGTTTGATCCTGGCGAGCGCTTCGAAATTGGCCATCGAAGAGCGCGGTGCATCTTGGGATATCCATCGCACCCGCGACATGCCTACGACGTCACCGACCTCTCTATGGCCAAGCGTACCATAGTTAACAGCGTTGACACCTGATGCGCCAATGCGTTACTACCTTGTTTAGTCAGAATGCCCAAGGGTTGTAACATATCAATGGGAGAGTGCGGAGCGGGGGGAGTCGTGCAAGCTATGACGACACGTATTACTTGTCTGCTTCGCGGCCTTGCCGATATGGCAACATTGGCAACGTCAGTTTTGGGCATGAGCTCGCTGCTCTTTGAACGGGACGACATTGCCGCGAGGCGGCTAAGGTACCTCTGTTACCTCGCACGAGGCAAGATGCTGGTGTTGTCTAAGGTGACGGCAGGATCGCGTGTGCCATTAGTAGGACAAGACAACTGCTGCTTACCTGATTTACCACCACTGATCACAACGACCAGACTCAGCGAGGGCATCAACCTTACGGATAAATAAATATCGCTTTGAAGGCACAGAACCAGTTGGCATCCTTCGTTTATTAGAGCAGAGAAACAGGTTGACTCCGGTGAGGCAGCACGCCAATGGCATCACTCCAGTACTTCATGCAGCATATCGCATCGTTGGCGGTGTGACCGCAGCATTGTCATGTCACCGCTAAGAAACACGTACACCACGACGATCTTGCGACATTCCTTGTCGCAAGGGCGACCACTAAATGAACGAAGAGAAGGCATCGGCGTATAGGAAGCTTGCGCTGGTCTTGACAGGACGCGATTTTCTGAGTGTAGGCACAGAACTCGGAGAACACAACTGTACAATTCTTGCATCGTCACGCAAAAACTACCACGAAAAAACGCTCGCATTGCCACTATTTTTAAACGCGACTTGTCTTGATGGCGAACACTAAACGAATTGGCACCGCTTTCGTTGGTCTCGTCCGTCTCGTCCAACGTGGCTTATGCGATCGTCCACGCGGGTGCACTTAGCACATCGACAGCGACTAAGTTGGACGGCGAGACAATCGCTGAATTCTCACTTCGTCGTACAGAAACTACCGCGCACGAAAGCGGATACCAACACAGCTCGGTGGTGTAAACCCAGGTCAGTTCGATAGGTTGGTGTCCCTCAGCGAGAAAGACGTTGAAAGCAGCGCGCACCATGTTGAAAAAGATAGTTCATCAGCCCCTGAAGTCGGTGACGTCAAAGAATGAGTGGAAGCGATTGACTGGCGGAGTGAATCCAAGGTATCCAACTGTGCTTTGGCTGTTGTCACCAAACCATGGGTATTACGTTCTGGCCTAGGTAATCTGTACTAGTGAGCCTACTTACCTTATGGTGGCACTGCCGTTGGAGGCCGATGCCGTCACGACATTCCATTGAAGCTTCATAATCATTAACCATGGAGAACCAGAGAATTCAGTTTGAAATAGGGGTATGTTTTTTTTTCATTTTCCAGTGAAATATTGATGTTTCTGAGGTTTTGCTGCTACCTACGTCATGTTGAAGCAAATAAATGTGTTCCAGAACTTGGTTTTTGCACACCTTTAAAGTGCACAAGACAGCATTATAACATGATATAAGAGCTCACTTATCTTTTAGATTTTTTTATAAAACTTTGTTGCCTACATAACTATCTGCTCGCATGGCATCTCTGTCTCAATGCTAGACCTGTCCGGTTTATGGGCATATCTGAATTGAGAAAACATTCTTTCAACGTCACAGCTTTTACAGTGCACAACAATTTCACTGGAATCTGTTGCTCCAAAGCAAACTTGCTTATTCTGTTTTTACACTATTTGAAATTGGAAAGAGAAGGGCAAAAGATAATTCGTAAAGGACATAAAAACTACATTTTGAGGCTCGATTTGTCACTGGAGTTCGATGAAGTCATCAAATATAGCATCTTTTCCGAGCTCTGGAGCTAGCATGCATGTTCCTGCAGCTTTTTGGTTTATAAGAAATATATTCGGACCAGAGTAATTAAAAAAGGGGGGAATATATTTCCGAAATTCGAGTAAAAGTCAGGTTTAACTCGATTAAAAAAAAAAACATTTTCGGGGTGTAAATATCTGGTTTTACCCGAAAACAAATGACACTAAGTATATACTGTAAAAGACAATTTTGCAAGGACCAAATTTTTTGTGAATTTTTTAGCTTTAATAATATTGCGAAAAATAGATCCTACAGATATGTTTTTCTCCGGTAACAAACCCATTATGTACCACCCCGTTTCGGAAATTTAATACCCTCGGAAATAAAGTCGTTTACAGTACTTGGCTTGTGTTCTCTCTTTATGTGCATGCATGTTGTGCCCACCTCATTTACCAAGAGTTTTATATTTAGGGCTGACTTTTTGTATCGGATATTTCATGCACTATTGCTTTTATGGCAATCATGCTTAAGTCACTTTGGATTTAGTTCTATCGATATTTACATAGTATCCTCAAACTTGTAACAGCAGTGTGATTGAGTCCTCACTCCTGATTATTTGTTTGTCTCAGTGGTGACACAAGCGTCTCTGCCAAGACATTGACAATAGTGAATTGAATCTTCATTTGAACTCCCTTTGTTTCTTGTCTGTTTTTCCTTTGCTTCTGACCGCAGGAAGCTGGTTGACCTGGAGCCACTCATTCTGAACCCAACGGGGGACGCTGAAGTCAAGCTTTTAAAAGTGAGGAGTACTTCATACAAGTATAGGGTGCCATGTTTTCGGCCTCTCTTTCCTCCAAATGATGAGAGTGTATTTTTGGAGTCAATTAATTTTCCTAATTTTCTTAATTTCCTTGGTTCAGTTGTAACTCGCCAAAACTGTCATTATTTTGTTTCTAAATAAATATTCTTGCAAACAAAATAAGTATAAAATACAGTGTGTCGAACCGAAAAAAATACGGGTTCGGTTACGGTTCAGGTTCAGGTAAATTTATTTTGTTCCAGTTCAGTTCCAGTTCGATTAATTCGATCCGCGAACCGGTTCGCGAACCGGTTCGGGGCGCTGAACCGGTTTGCGAACCGGTTCGGAAATTATAAATGACAAATTGCAACATCAAAATAAATTACAAATAAAACATCTGAAATCAGCACATACGAAACGGGATACATCGTAGTGTAAGGCTCAGGGATTTCTACCAGGAATGGTTCCTTTATGTGCACTCAAAGGTTACCTCACCGACGTTTACGCATTCGGACTTCATCTAATTGGGTCCGACGCAGTAGCTGTAAAATCCGCGACCTCCTTACAAACCCACTTACAAGTAGAACTCGCTAACTATCCCGCCACCTCGGCGTGTAAGCAATTGAAGGAACAGTGGGGAGAAAATACAGCTTTCTTTATCTGAACTAGGCTTCGGTAACTCAAATTAGACCGTTAAAGAAGTTTTCATTAAACAAGATACGGAATATGAAAAACACTTCACCGAACGCAACGCCAGAAGGACGTAATAGGATAAATATTAAAATAGAAGAGTTCGCTGTCTCACAATAATGTTAGCTTCTAAGTGCCTATACGAAACCGGATGCATTATTATCAAACTCCACAGCCTTTTCTTTTCTCATTCCGATGGAAGCAAGCTTCAAGAACTCGCGCGTTCTAGAAACGTGTTATGAAATGAGCACACAGCAGCATTTAGGATTTACGAGATTGTAGGCAAATGAAATCCCGTGACGCGATTTTTTTTTTTTTTTTTGCACAGCCTTTCATTTTTTTTTCTTCCGTGCAAGCCGTGACCAGCGCAATACTGATTCCTATGTCAAGATTCATAGATGCAGCGTTTGTCAAGATTCATGGATGCAGCATTTATATTCCTAAGACTGAGTGAAGGAGAAAATTATGTAAGCGAGGTGTGTGTCAGTTGACGGCACTTAAAAAACAAATGGCATTGATAGCACATTCATTGTCAACAGCGCGTGGCCGAACCGTTTTGACATGAGCCGGTAACCGTTATTTTTTTTCCGGTTCAGTTCCGTTTCGGGTTCATCGCGATAACAATATAACGGTTCGGGTACGGGTTCAGTTCCGGAAAAAATACCGGTTCAGTTCCGGTTTTCGGTTCGGTTCGGTTCCGGTTCGACACTCTGATAAAATATGAGTCTCTCATACCTAATTTATTTTTCACTAATCCGATCAAGGCACATTATGAGTACATACTACATTACAAATAGAGATCCATGTTTTCAGATAAATCCGAAGAAACGCTCAGAAACACCCGCCAGTAAAATTTTCCTCAGTTCAAATATATCCTATAGACTCAAAAAATTCAATCTCCCAATAGAAAAATATAATTTTTACTGTTAAGTTTGGTCAATACCAGTGCTGGGTAAAGTACAACCAAAAAGTACCTGAAGTAGAGTACAAGAGGTCATGTAGTTCAAGTAAAGTAGTAAGTACACGGGGTGCAATGTACTTGAAGTAAAGTACAGGGAGTTCCCGAAGAAAGAGAACCATGTTTTTCGTCCCGGTTAAATAAACTGCATCCCAGAAGGCTCAAACTCCTTGAGAATGTGAAGCCAGCGGTTGGGATAGAACATGAAAGTTTGAGAACATGACATGACTTGAATTAAAAGATAATTGAGAAAAGCAAAATTTTGCTACGAGCCGACGTCTACGTAAGCCCAATATCGTCAAAAGACATAATAGGGTTGTTAATGTTAATGGTCGTGAGAAAACACTTGTCAGCAAGAAAGAGAATATTTTTTTTTTATTTTTTGTTGAAAAGTTTGTTTCACTGACATAGAAGCAACAGTCACCCACAATGTGATTTTTCGTCTTTTACGAAATTAGGTTTAGGTGGACGTCGGCTCATAGAGAAAGTTTGTTTTCCTCAATTATCTTTTGATCCAAGTAACGTCATGTTCTCAAACTTTTGCATTCTATCCCAACCGTCAGCATCACAATCTCACAGAGTTTGAGCATTCTGCGATGCATAGTTTTTAAACACGGTCGGAACTGGCAGCATGCCAATGATCGTACCTTGGAATGTAGTGAAGACTTTGAGGTGTTCGAGGCCAGGTGGATGATAATGTCGATAGCGGTCATGAAAAAGCTGAGCTAGCTTAGCAAGCACATACCCTAGAAAAAGCACAATAGATTAAAGCAGGCAAGGAAAGGTGATCACTTCTCACAATTCTAGTTTTTTTTTGTTTTTTTTTTTTGAAGGTCTGGCTGTTCATCTTTCAGCGAAAATTCTATGGGCACGTTCAACGACATATTTCACAAACGAGGTTTATGTTGAAAGATGCCTCTTCATGGGCGATTTTCAAACTTTGAAGCTAAACCTGATGTTATAAGGTTCCTTGATAAGCCTTTTTTATTTTTTTTATTATAGTTGTACGTTAGAACTTTACCATATTTGGATGCTTTTTTTTATAGTTTTTCACTGATTTTATGCACAGAATAGATACATATAAGTGGCCATTTCTTTATGAGGTGAAATAAATGCTAATTCAATATGACGAGTCTTCCACAGAATAAACAGCGAAGACGAGAAACCATAAGCACATATGAACATCTCATTATACAAATCAAAAGCTGAATTGATGGTCACATTGTAAGAAAAATTGAGAGCCCTTCCATCCCATGAAGAGTGAAGTTCAGCAGAGCTATTGTTCTGGTGGGATTTGCTATGTTGGGGTTTAATCCGCACCATATTCTTTGCATTTCTATCGCAGCTGGAGCTGAGTAGGTGTAAGAGTGAGATGGAGCGGCTTCGTCAGCGTGCCTCAACCCCTCACAGCGCAGACTTGTGTGCCATCAGTCGCCAGCTGCAGATGCTGAAGAACGAGCTGAAGAAGAGCAAGGACCCGAGTTCACGCCAGCTGGTTGGCGCCGCTGAAAAGGTTGGCTCGGATTGACGTTTTGCTTTTATTTCATACTCTAGTATCCCAATACTTAGTCCAAACATCTTGTATCCTATGGGTGGGCAGGTCAGGCAACCAAAACCTTATTTACCCTTTAACCACCAAGTTATTTTCGAAAAAAAATGTACAAAAAACTTTACCAAATTTTATTTCCACATATTCTTTCTTACGTCGTTCTGATATTGCAACTACATTACTTGATTGGTTTCTGATTGGTAGTATTAACACAAAACTTTTAAAAGAAAAAGTTTATTTTTATGAAAGCTTTCCCTCAGTGCATGTAAGAGTAATAGAATAACACGTGCTGAAATGCGCAGTATTTATTTGAACATATGCACCCTAACAAAAGATCAAATGCCTAGACGTTTCTCCGTACTAGCACTAACAAATACATCTCAACTTGCAGTTTGCCAACGATTCCTTGCAAAATTATTAGCTGCGTGTCCATGACCGTGCCGTTAACGCGGAGCGTTCAAGCTAGGTCAGCGTGCACAGGGGGGCACGCGCGCTGACCGGCGACGAAGAGTATGCAGCAGATGACAAAGGGAGAGGACGAGCGGCTTGCATGCTTTTGCATTCCCCTAGCGAAAATTCCGATAGAGATTTGTATCGGACCAATAGACATTTCTATCAGTCCGATAGGAATTTCTATTGGTCCCATGGGAATCTGTATTGGTCCCATAAGAATCTGTATTGGTCCCATAAGAATCTGTATTGGTCCCATAGGAATCTATATTGGTCCCATAGGAATCTGTATTGGTCCCCTAGGAAGTTCTATTGGTCCTATAGGAATGTGTATAAGTCCCATAGGAATGTGTATCGGTCCCATAGGAGTGTGTATCGGTCCCATAGGAGTGTGTATCAGTCCCATAGGAGTGTGTATCGGTCCCATAGGAGTGTGTATCGGTCTCATAGGAGTGTGTATCAATCCCATAGGAGTGTGTACAGTCAAACCTCGTTATACACGAACTCATCTCTGTGACGTCACGGCGCGGTGGTGGCGCGTCGGTCGCACTTCCGATCTGGGGCTGTGGGCAGAAGTCCCCATGCCAGACGTGTATTCCTGCGTTGTTTTGAAAGGAACCAGACTAAAACCTAACTTCTCGTCAAAACGCCGCGACTGGGGCCGTACCAAAAGTGTCGAGAAAGGTTTGAAGGTCAGTTTTCACGTGCTCGGTTCGTACGAGAATCTGGATATGTGCCGTGAAAAGGGAAAAGCAGACGCCGTCGGACAACGATTGCTTGGGCGGGAAGCACTTTGGGTTGAATTCACGGATACTTGTGCCCATCAGATTTATTTGTTTTGTTCTAACATGAACGCGAGAAAACTGTCAAGTTGTGCGGACCACCTCGGGACTACGTTCAGTGCGTCTTCAAGTTCAAACGGCCGCCTGATTGTTCGAATTGTCGTCTGCTCTTTCAAACGTTTCTGCTTGTCGTCTGCTCTCTTAGACGACGCCGGTCCGTAGACCAAATGTTGGCGCGGTACTTGCTATAAGAAGTGAGTGCAGGCCTCAAAAGACTTAAATTTGAAGGTTGGTAAGTAGGCTGGATGTAAACAGTAAATACGAGGAGATGTTAGTCATTGTTACCAGTGACCAACACCGACTTGTTATGCCTATTTCAGTTGTTCCGATTCTGCTTGCGATTTTCAGTATCGTCGTCGACCATCTCAGCTACGGTTCACGCTTTTGCCGCCCGAGCGGCGTCGCGACTGAAAATTCTGAGCGAAATCTCATCATGCGAATCAGGCTTTAGCGTACAATCTGCGGCGTCCACGCGGAATGAATCGCCTCATGTCACATTATTCATGTGAAGTTTTGCGGTGTAATGAGCCTAGGTAATTTCGCTTACGCCGCTCAAGATAGTCAGACATCGCCAGGAAGACGTAGAACCAACAATTCGAACGCGAAAAAGGGCAGGGGGACTCACACCGACGCCGACAACATCGCATTTCAATGGTTTGTTTATGGGCGACGGCGGGCTTTTTGCCCACACCCCCATCGCGCATGCGCGGCGCCGGTGGCGTCCGCTAGGGGCACTCCGGGCGCTCCGGTTTGTTTGTAAACATGAGTTGGTGTATATCGAACAGTGCGAGGACCGTGAAATAGTTTGATATAATCAATATTCGATATACAAAGTCACACATAAAGCGTCAAAGTACAGCGCGATTTAATCAGTAAAAGGCTAATGGCAAAAAATGACTAGTACATACGTGAAGCGCTAAGGTGAACTATTTATTCCGGCAAAAAAAAATGCCGCAGCGTACATTGCTGCATGGAGCTGACCGCATGCCTTATTACGGCCGGCTCCACTGTCTCCAAGCAGTCCACCAGTGCCAGATCACTACCGTTGATTGCACTGCAGTAGCGGCGTAAAAGCGAGACCGTCTTCCCGACAATGTTGTAACAGGCTTTGAAGCGTTGCAGCCACCCGCTACTTGCGGCGACGTTTTGTGCTTGGTGGATGAACGCGAAGTCCTTTGCTTTCTGTTGAAGCATCGGCCTGACGCCGGAATGTTCCGAGCCCTTACATTCATAAACCACTTGTGAAGTGATCTTTCCACCTTTTCGAAGGCTGGTGTCTGAACACGGCGTGCGCCGGAGTGCTTGCTTCGTTCAGCTTTCGATTTGATGTCACTTTTCGTCTTCAGCAGCGTGCTCAAAGTGCTTCGCGGTATGTTGTACGCTTCGGCAATGCTGGACTTCTTTTCTCCTTTTTCAACGCGGTGGATGATTTCAAGCTTCGTCGCGAACATCAGCGACATACGTTTCTTTACGTTTGTTGCCATCGCCACATGCGGTTGACGCAACGTCGGAGGAACGAACCCGGAGCCACGAAACTGCACAGGGCATGAAAAGAGCGATGCTGGCGATAGGATTGGGGAGCTGACTGGACTGAGCCTGTATGCCGCCGAATCTGGATGGCGTTCCCGGCACCACAGGCATAAAGCTTTATGCGGGCATGTGCTTGAATAAAAGTCGCAAACGCCTGCTGCGCCACCGCTATCCTATGATGTGTTGCGGGAAAGCCTGCGTATCCTCTGATGTACTGCGGGAAAGCCTTCCGCCTGTCTCCGGAGCGCAGCTTTCCGGTGCTACGGAGTTCGATTTATTCATTTTTTAACCGACCGAGTTTGCTATAAAAAATTTAAAATGCATGTAATTCTTATGATAGTTCGACAACGATTCGATATAAGCAATAATTCTATATATCCGTGTTCGATATAATGAGGTTTGACTGTATTGGTCCCATAGGAGTGTGTACCAATCCCATAGGAATGCCTATTGGGCCTATATGAATTTCTATCGGTCCAATAGGCATTCCTATTGGTCCCATAGGAACTTAGACTGGTCCCATAGGGACTTTATTGGACCGTTAGGAATCTGATCAGCCAAACAAAAAGTTTTGTTGGCCAAATAGGAATGCTTCCTTGACTTTCATCGTTACCTCATAAAAAGTAATAGAACTCCAGTTACAAGTTACATCCTTAAAAAGTAACTCATTACAGTTACAAGTTACCGAAAAAGTAAAAAAATTACAGTAACGCGTTACTAGTAACGCGTTACTACTCAACACTGCCTGTAAGGGTGTGGTATGAATCTGGGGTTACCGTGGGCAGTTTGTAGGGCCACTTGTTCGTTGGCTTCTTTGCTAGGAGGTGTTTCTTTCCGTCGGAAAAGATTTATGTCCGTATACATGGGACTTTGTTGAACTAAAGCAGTAGCTGCATTTGAGAGTTTTCTTTTTTCTTATTTCGCCTCGTCCCAGGTTAATTATACAGCATGTTACTATATCTGGCACCGTTGTAAAGTTAAATCACACTTTACGCTGGTAGCCAACTGCTAGACCACGGAATACAAGCCGAGCGGTTGGGTTGTTTACCGGATCATGGCTTGCAGGGTTTGCGAACTGGGCCTTTAAGTTTCTCACCGAGTGTCCAGCTTAAAGCCCCTTGGTTTGGTTCCTGCATGGAAATGCCGGTGCCTTTCTAGTATAGAATATCCGCGTGTATTCTCCGTTCAAAATTGTCCTTTTGATTGCAGCTCGAAAGGGACATCTGGAATCTTAATCCGGTAGAAGGCGATCCTCTTTACCGTCAGCCCAAGGAACGGCCACAAGAAAAAGAAAGGTAGGCGTGGCTGACAGAATGAGTTTTGCGGGCTTTGTCTCTCTAGAAATAAAGCAATAGGTAAAGTGGTTGGCATACTTTCGTAAGATTTTCTACGTTCCTGTTATTTCTGAAGACAAAGAAAAAAAATGCTTCTTTTTGTTAATCTTTGGCCTCTGGGATCCCCAGCAAATGCAGCGTCCTGAGAAGATGGTGTCTAGCCAGTGCCTTAAACTTGTCGCTCAGTGGGTGGTGCCCAATCATGCATAAAAATGTGTACGTCTAGCCGCAGTTGCGGTGCTTCCAACTCGGGATGAAACTCGTCCTGCATCATCTGCAAATAGGTGTTTCCAGACACCTTTCCATCGAAGAAAAAGGGGCCGACGACGCCCTCTCTCTAGATTCCGCACCAGACTTACTTTCAGCGACTGCGAAGCCCTCTTGAAAGTCCAGTGCGGTTTCGTCTAACTCCAGTGGCGGCAGTTCTGGGTGTTGACCTGCCTGTCCAGGTGAAATGTTGCGTCATCACTAAATTGCAAAAACTTCAGACATGATGGATCCTGTGCAATCCTGAGGAGCTCGTCCTGGCAAAAGTCGAGTCGCTTTTTGTAGTCACCGGGCAACAACTCGTGAATCGGGTTGAGCTTGTATGGGCACATCTCGTGGATAGCTTTGCACACAGTGTGCTTGGATACACCGAACAAATGTGTGGCTCTTCGTAAAGACAAATGTGAATTTGCCTCGAAGGCACCAACGATGGTGAAGCGGAGCTCTTCCTTTTGAGGAGAAACGTGGAAGACATGCGTTTCGTTCTTGATGCTATTTTTCGTTGCAAAGCGCCGGGCACACGACACAAAAACTCTGGACAGCTACCACCATCTATGAGCGACGGCGGCAACCAAACAACTGGTTTGCCGGTCTCGCTCATAGATGACGGCAACCTTTCCAGCTTTTCCACTCTGGTTTTCACCAGAGTGGAAAGGCTGAAATTCTCTATGCATCGTCCTAGATGTCGTCCTCGAGGTCGTCCTAGAAGTCGTTCTTGAGGTCGTCCCTGAGCTCGTCCTAGACGTCGTCTTTAAGGTCGTCCTAGGTGCCATCCTCTAGGCGCCGTCCTTGAGGTCGTCCAAGAAGTCGTCCTTGAGGTTGTCTCATCATAGTGCAGCTTCGCTGGTCTTCCTTCTTCACCAGAGTGGAAAGGCTGAAAGTTTAGTGCGACCACGAAGTGGTCGCACTTAATGAAAACACACAAACCACTCATGTTGCCATTTTGAATTCAAGGAGCTCACATAACCTTAAGCCAACACTGCTCTGCAAACCTATTCTCACTTGTGTTAACACAGTAGACTCTCATTAATTCAAACTCTCTTAATTCAAACTTGTGGATAATTAAAACTAACATGCAGGTCCCGTCCTTTGCGTCTCTATGGGAGGAAACTCCCGGTAATTCAAACTTTGCTTTATTCAAACAAATTTTCATTCCCCCTCGAGTTTGAATTAACGAGATTCGACTGTAAATATGACAATTAACTATTGAAATGCAAATAATAAAAATAACCCACCTTGCCCACTGACCCGTCGCTAACCACGCTGTCAAATGAAGTGCCGCGGCTATGTTGTGCAAGGCGTCACTCGCATAATATGGTTCAGCAGTTTATTCACCCACCCAACATTTCTGCGTTTTCACATGTGAATGGGTGGACACATTTTAGGGCCGAAGCTCCTTAGGGTCTAGCCTTGTCGGGCGTCCGTGCTGACATCGATTGCCATCCCAACTGTCTTCTTAAAAAGAGAAAAAAATGTTTGCGCAGTCGACAGGATTCGAACCTGTGCGAGGAGACCCCAATGGATTTCTAGTCCATCGCCTTAACCACTCGGCCACGACTGCGGGACGACTAGGGGGCTCTGAGATGTGGTAGTAACTCAAGAGCTGGGGATGTCATGGATGAAACATTGCATGTAGCTGCTCAACGTCTATATAGGAGAGATCGCTGCGGTCAAATGCGTGTATAATCGCGTTGAACTTTGCATGCATTGGCTCAACGTTTATAGACGAGAGGGCGCTGTGGTCAAATGCTCAATTGCGTATATATGAACAAAATCAGTATCATCAGCACCACCAGAGCTTCGCCCCAATCAAGATCATTCACCACGTGGAGATGCGGGCATTTTTCAGCTATGTCTCTTTCAGTTTGTTATTGTGCCATCTGGTCATTAACACCATTTTGTCTTCGTTCCGCATGCCTTGCTGACTGATTGTGATAGTTAATCTCCCATGCAATCTCCTTCAAGCCTGACAAACATGCAGTGAAGATGATTTTCATGTAACATTATCCCCTTTTTTTTTGTAAATATCTGTTTGAATGGATAACAAATGTCTCTATGTCCTGCTAATACAAAATATACTTGTACTGATGGTCTGCAAAAAAAATTAAGTGTTTTTCCTCGAAGCAGAACTGAACAATGTATGCCCAAATGCTCACTTTCTGTACAAATGTAGCTCCAGCGGTTAGGACCAGGCGCCAAAGTTTCGGAACATACTGTGCTCTTATTTAAATGTTGGAGGCAATTTTCCAAAATTTTCAACAAGCAAACGAGGACCGTCTTTAGTAGCAAATGCCAGTCATTTCCATGCATTTGCGGGCTTCGTTGGCCGTCATTTCGTCTTTGAAAATTTCCGAGAATCTCTCGTAATTTTTTAATCGGATAACGGCAAGCTCTAGAAGTTTGGCATCTGGTCTGGGCAAAACATAACAAATTTTTTTCGTAGGCGCCCTACACTTTGACGCAACATTATTTCCGTATTTATCGAGCTTGTCTGTCATGCAATGGAATCCAGAAGGCGTAATCTTTCCACGGTAGGTCTCGGCTAGAAACTGAGCTAAAGTTGTGTTACACTGGGCACCCAATTCAGTTCCTGACTGGTCGTCTTTTCTCTCACGAAGGATACCGTCGCATGTTGCCACCGAAGGGAGGGATCATGTGCACAGTGCCCTGTACCGGAGACCTGGCGACGACGACGACAAGGTGCATTCCGCTGTTCCGTTCCTTCTCATACTTACCTGGACGTAGGTTGATCCCTGCCAACCGGGCATACACCTTTGCTTTGCTGCATGACACGAGGGGAGCCAATCTTAACGATTGGTGTGTACCGGAATAGGGAGTGTGTGCGGATGTAATGCATATCACAATTTTAGGTTCAAGCTTTATTGGGTTCGTCATTCGACGGGCACTTCGAGGGCTTTGCGAAAAAGTGGACTCATGGGCTTTCTTCATTGAAAGGTTGACTCGAATTGGGCAAAACCGGCAGTTGTCGCATAACGCAGGGAAAATGTCTCCTGCGTTGTGCATTGTACTTCTCCTCCTCAACATGGTACCTAGTGAAGACTATGAGCCAGTGAGACTCGCCAAGCCGTATGGAGTACGCAGTGCGGCACTATTGGCACGAACAAGCTCGAAACTTGCGAGATTGCAAAGTACTTTCGAATGTAGTAAGCTTGTGCCGGAGGCGGGACAACCGAAAGACGTCCCTGCTGTTGTAATCACGTCGTTGACTGTAGTGTGGCAGAAAGGTTTTGATTGTAGTAAGAAGTAAATTTGAATTAATGGAAAAAAAATGTTTATTGTGGGGTCAAAATGTACAATTCCCAGGAGTCTGAAATCTTTGCAACTGTTTGTAGTACAATATATGTGCATATTCTTTCATGTCACAGTAATGATAGCAGGATAATCCTTCTGATTTACTACCAGTGGTAACATTAGAAACACTCTATTGACCCGGATAATAATGTGGGGAGTGACATTTACTTCATTTTTGATTGGCAATCATTCAATAACAATTGTAAACACATTGCTAAGCCAGGTTAGTCTGCATTTCCAATATGAATTAATGTGTATAAAAATTTGAATGAACTTGCTCGCTTTCACGGTAGATTTGGATATGTCAGTTGCTCAAGAACTCAAAGGCCACCCTTTTCATTGGGTGTGCTAACTTATGTGTGACAAAACATAAAATGATGATGTTGCCAGCACTTGCTTTTTTAAAATTGGGATATATCTTGGCATAGTTCTCTGAACCTGTTGTTTTCTGCTCAAAAGACGAGCATTCAGAGACAGCATACAAGACATCTGTCTCCGAAGGATTCTAGGAATAGGGGAACAAAACTTTCATCTCACAGCTTAGGAAAGTCATTCATTTAGACCATAAGTAGCTACTGAACATACAGAAGGGAAATTGTTCCTACCTGGGAAGAACAAAGTCAAGACTGGGTCAGCTATTGTTGCAGTGCTGGCCATCTCCTCTTTTGATAACATTGATTTTGAAAAGACCTTTTTGAATGTTGAACTGAAAACATTGACCCTTGACAAGTGAAATATAAGTTGGGTATTTCCCATATATGTCTCAACATTCTGAGGCTTTTTAAAGAAATTAGGACGATTGAAAGTGTTGCCAGCAATTGTCTTTTGGAGTCGATTGGACTCGCCTGAAAATGCAGGATTAGCATTACTACTGACGGGATCCATTGGTAACTGAGTAACATCTGCTCAACTGATTAGTTTGCGATTTTGCTTGTGTCAAGGTCAAAATGACGTTTTCTCATGTTTGACAGAAAATGGTTTTAAAAAGTTTGCATTAAAGTAATTGAAATTTTCCTCTTTCCCTAAAGGCAGCACTGTCTCTGTCAATATATAGGAAATTTATTTGGCAAAACTAGGGTAGCAATTGTAACACAAAATTTCCTCATACCTTCGATGACTTAAGTGGCTCGTGAGATCGTAAATTTATAATCATAACTCAGTATACGGGCGCTAAGCATTCTAAAACACCACAGATTACATTGATACACATACAATTTCTCTATTAAAAACATAATACTAAAAACGGGATCAGAGATCACGACACGGCCATTTTACTACGATTTGGTGCAGAAGTGCGCCACCGGATGTGTGACAGCCGTTCACGAGCGATCGCTTCCCGCGAAGCCAGGGGACCGAACAACGGCAGACTGATTTCCAAAAGTGTGCGAGTCGTGCACAGAAAGCAACTGCTCACGATTGGCCATTACATTTCTGGTTGAGCCCCCTGGTTCTTGCGCCGAATCGCAGAAAAACGCACGTGCCGTGATCTTTGGTTTTGTTTTTAGTAGGAAAATCAGACATGTGTCAGTTTAACCCTTTCCCTACCATGGACGACCTGGGTTCGTCCACACTGTTTGTACCGCTCCCCCCGAAGACGAGCTGGGCTCGTCCATGTTGATTCGGGCTCCAATACGCTACCATGGACGAACTGGGCTAGTCCACGTGTTTCTAGTGAGCTTTGCCATGGATAGATGGCGTTTCACGGAAAAGAAAAGCATAGTAAATTTCTGAATTGGGCTGAAAATTGTTACAACGCAGGCAATAGGGGATTTAAAAATGGCGGCATCACCTTCTGGTCGCTGCGTTCGTAGTGACGATCTTGCCTCAAAATTGGGGCGAAAACGAAGTTATTGTGTCGTCTCTTCAGTTTCAGAAAATGAGGAAATGAATATTTCATCGAACAGTTAGAGCGATGTAACTGAGTTATTGAATTTCAGCTCGGACGACTTTGATTTTGATGAGGACATCGTGTCGGCGTGTCAGCATTGGACTAGAATCAATGTAGAAAATCCCCCTCCAGCCCCTCCCCATTTTGCGTTCCTTTTGCGTGCAAGGTGATGTGAACTGTCTGCGGTAATCCAGTGAAGCGGTACTTTAATCCTTTTTTCTCAAAGATTTCTAATATAAAAAATATTTTGGCATTTGTCTTGGCCTTTGTATTGCATATAAACTTTATAGGGCACATAAAAAAATTCAATAGTTTCAAATCGTTTTTTTCAAAATTTTTGCGGTAGGCAAAGGTTTAGTCTGGTTTCAAGAATACTTAGAGCGTGGTGATTGAGTTCAGAAATCACTCTAGTGCCCCTTTAGTAAAGGAGCGTGGGATAACTGTGTTTGACTGTGTTTGCAACTGATTGTTGAACTGTTGTATAGATCTTGTTAAACATACAAATTACGTTTCCCACCACTATCTTTGTCACAGAAGAGACTGATAGTAGTGCAAAAAAAAATAAGGATACAGAATTAAAGTTACTAAGATTTACCTTTTAGGTAAGCACTTACAACATCGAGAGAAATATTTCAAAGAGGACTTAATTTCAAATTCATTATTCTACCGAACAGTCTTACAGTAAACTTTCGTTAGCTCGACCTCGGTTGGATAATTCGTCCCGAGCGAATGCGCGCGGGCTCACAATGTGGGGAGTGACATTTAGTTCCTTTTAAGTGGCGACCATTCAATAAAAATTGTAAGCATTGCTAAACCAGGTTAGTCTGCATTTCCAATATGAATTAATGTGTAAAAAAAAAAATATGAATCAACTTGCTCGTTTTCACGGTAGATTTGGATATGTCAGTTGCTCAAGAACTCAAAGGCCACCCTTTTCATTGGGTGTGCTACCTTATGTGTGAAAAAACATAAAATGATGATTTCGCCAGCACTTGCTTCTTTAAGATTGGGACATATTTTGGCATAGTAGTACTCTGAACCTGTTGTTTTCTGCTCAAAACACGAGCATTGACAGGCAGCATCCAGGACATGGAACATCTGTCTCCGAGGGATTCCAGGATTAGGGGTGCAAATCTTTCCGCTCACAGCTTAGGGAAGTCATTCATTTAGACCATGGGTAGCTACTGAACATACAGAAGAGAAATTGTTCCTACCTGGGAAGAACAAAGTCAAGACTGGGTCAACTATTGTTGCACCAGTGTTTGGTGAAACACAGGCCTTTTGCTGCAAAGCCGAACGTGCGCAAATATGCGCCTGCTCCTCTACACCGTGGAAATTAACCATAGCAGATGACACAGCGCAACTAATTTGGCGTGGAGTAGCGTGGAGAACATAGCACGTGGTCGTGCGCCAAAAAGTGCAAGCTGTCTTTTCGTGTTTTTTTTTTGTGCTATTTTTCTCTGCTTACAAGGTCTGGCCGCCCGGCGCCATAGTTAGCTCATAAAGCTTTCTCAGTGGAACACACGCTCTCAAAGCACTTTTCTGTAGCATTGTGTGCAGTCCGTCTTGCGCGTCAGAAAACGCAAATTCTCTTTCTCTTTTTTTTTTTTTCTTGATTTTATTTTTCTTTGTTGTTGACACTCTGGCTGCCCGGCGCCAAAATCTACTCTTAAAACATACTTTTTTCAACTTTTTTTTTATTTTTCTTTATTTTATTTTTTTTAGTGGGCGATTTTATGGGGACGTGATGTTTAGTTACGTTGCTCTCTGGAGCATGCTTTTGGATACGCGTTTTAAGCGCAGATGGCAGCAAACTATCTGTGAGTACTTTGCACAATAAAAGGAAGTTTAATTTTAACCGTTTTTTTGTCCTTTTTTTTAATTCGATCCTTCGAATAATTTCACCTAATTTCAACGTCCCGTCGAGGTCGAATTAACGGAAGTCCACTGTATATCTATTATCGTGGCCCTTGTTCCTGCAGTCCTGCTGTAGTTGCTGCTGCAGAGGGTATGGAAATTGTACAATTCTAGAACTGCACAAAAGTCAGTTAAACCAGCAGGGTGCATGTATTCTCTTGTACAGGAGAAGCTGCAGTTGATTGCCGAGAATCAAGAGCTGCGTGAGAAGTTGAACAGGGAGATTGCAAGCAACCGAAACCTGTCTTCCTACATCACTACACTACGCAGGAGTTACGCAGCTGTGTTTCGCGAATCGCCCGAATCTTCAGCGAGGCACTCTCTCTACGAGGATGACGACCCCAATGTTACCTCTCCACATGGCTCTTAACGTTTTTTCTGAACCTTGTCTTTTTTTTTTTTTTGATTTTTATAATTGGACGATTAGCAAACAAGTGCTGAGCTAAGATCGAGATGAGCATGTTTTTGAAGTACACTGCTGAAAAATGTTCGAAGTAGGGATGGAATGGACAGTCCATTTTTTGTGATAGTATATCATAGTGTCTCTGAATGCGCTTTCTTTACTTTAGAACAGTGCTGAGTATGTTTACTTTAGAACAGTGCTGAGTATGCTGGAAAACTTAAATTTATCTAGGCCTAGGGTAGTTAACTTACTTTTATATCACTTTTTTTAGATAACCGTTGGTTTTATGTTTTTATAATTAAACTATACACAGTCAAGACTGCATCAGTTTTCACTCACAGTTGTTTGCCAAATGCTAAAACACTCACTTTTAACTTTTTATAAAAGCTGATTCTGAACTGAGGCGATAATTCCTGGAAACTATGAAGAACTAAGCTTTGACAACTCCAGTTGACGTGACAACCCCAGAGACAAGTATTAAGAACTTGATATGCTTGTTCTCGAATCAGTTCTTTATTGTTTCACAGTATTTTGAGGTAAATGATGTTCCATACAGGAACCACCTGTGGTCAGCCTACATCATGTGAAATGCCTTGACCTGTATTTCAGTGTTGCCCTGAATGTGCGGCATCAAGGCATACTGTGGATGTGTACTCAATCATGTTTTCAAGTGCTTTACAAAAGAGGTAATTTTTGAAAGATTAATACTCATTTTCAACATATGGATGGCCCCTGACAAAATTTCTGGCACAAGCTATTGCATCTAAAAAAAAATTATATGAACTGTTCTTGGCCCAGAAACATGTAACATGCTTCTTCATGAATCCTACCAATGTGTGTGGGTGTGAAATCTATGCAGTTGCTTTTTTATTGTCTCTTATTACTAGGCCTTTCTGTGTACATACTACCATGCACTAAGTAGTTCTCTTTCTGCAAAAATTAAAGTTGCATTCTAGTGAGATTTTTATTCGCACAGGAAGAGACGGTATAATTTTTAAAACTAGATCAGGAGGATCCAGATGGACATATGCGATAAGACCATAAGAAAAAACATTTTATCTGAAGAGCTACAGTAAAAGCGGGCAAGGCAGTTTTTTTTTTTCTCTTTCATCTCATTTGGTTGTTGCCACGTGGAATTCCACTCAAAATGTGATTGCTCATTATGGTATTTTTATTTTGCATCCCCATTCGTGAAACCAGCACCTTGCAGTTTAAAGGATGTTGTGGCACTTTTTAGCAGATTTGTGTTTGTTAATGTAGCTCGCTGTTTGTTTTCACTGCCTTCATTACAGAAAAGAGTGCCTTAAAGCAGTATATATGGTGGCACTAGAGTTCCTGTATAGGCTCCCCACGGGAGCCAGAGTTGTGCGTTCATCCCCGTAGCACGGCCTTTCCTGCACGGCATGTTGATACTGCTCCTCGCTTGACTGCGCTCAAAAGCAGGAGAACATACGCCGGGGCACGTGCAACGTCTGCTTTTCTACACGGCACTTGATCGGATCTCAGCAAATAGCGGCGCAGCGGTACGTGGAAAACAGATGCGCAAACCAACTCTAGGTTGCACAAAATTACCAAAATGCAAGTGTTTTTTTTTTTTTGTTTTGTTTTGTTTTTATGACTCTTTTGAGTTTGTTGTGGGGAAGGGGGAAGGGAAGGGAAGGGATGCTTACCAGGTAGTTGCGAGCTGCATTTGGACCCACAAAGAGCCACATGCTGCTCTTGAGCCACAGTTTGGCTACCCCTGCTCTAGAGTTACTTTGGCATGCACTGTAAAGATTTATAATCAAGTCTAATCTGGGCAATCTCTGCAAGAGTAGTAACTCAAAACTAGCCGTACAGTACAACATATTTTTCTTTCATTTCTTATGGAACATCACTCATCTGTAAAATATGAATAATCTTTTCTCTGTTACCAAAATAGTGGATGTTTAAATAAACTTTTGCACTGTGTGTATAATGGTACTCTGGCTCAAGAATCTTATATAAAAGATTGCTAAAGTGACTCCATGTAATGAAACATCTGCACTGCTTTTAATATTTTGTTTGTTTCTGAAGAGAAAATTTAGATGTGCAGGTGCAACGTAAAGGTGTTCTATGTGAATATATTTCATGGATTCATTTCACTTATTCATTTTATTTATAGCCAGCCACGCTCTATTGCTTCATGTGCTGTGTTGTTCTTTGGACATGTATTGATAAATTTATCTTGTGTACTATATTCCAGTTTTGTCTGTACAAAGGCTACCATAATCATTTCTGTTTATGTTGTGTTCATATTTCATGTACTTTGTACATTGTTAAACCCATGTGTGTCCCCTCATGTGTGATTCTGTTTCACACAAGATTGCACTGTGAAGGACTTCAAAGTTTCTCGAACTTCAAAGTTTCCTATTTGTTTTCCCTCATTACAGTCTCGGGTTTTAAACCTGATGATAAACTGTTTCAGATGTTTTGTTCGTACTGCTCACTGGGAAATATTATTTCAGAAAAAATCTAAATATTGTGGTGAATATTTTTAACTTTGTTAGTGGCACCCATGGCCATGAGTGTCCCAAGAGCATATCACTGGATGGTGCATGGCCACAGAAAGTGAACAAAACAATGTTTATTGAAAACCACTTACACAAATTATTAAAATATTCACAGACTTTAAAGCCACAAGCACTGTTTTACACTACACTGAATAAATCTCCGCAAATTGTCGTGAAAATTCTGGTAGGATATTTTTATATTTCAACTTCAAATAGTCAGTGATCAGAAAATTCCTTTCACACTTATAATTTATTATAAACTATTGCAAAGAAATTAATTTTTGTCTGCATGCCTCAGTACACGGACCCTGTATCCATGAACCTATAAAGAGCATTCACTGGACGCCATATTTGAGGGTGATGTTTAGGGCGCATGCTCAGAACGAGCTCACATTAATAGCCTGCGAAGACCAGCAATCTTGATGGTGTGGAATGCACGTTGCAAAAGAACTGTGGAAGCAGCGCGCTGAGCAACCACGCACACAGATATGGCCGCCAGTGAATACTCCCTATAGCTCTTCAGTTTGTCAAATGCAGCTCCCATATCATATTAAAATAAGAACAATATCAAGAAGTTTAGCAAAACAGTGGGGAGTTTTAGCGAGTCGTTTTTAGAGCACACGGTTCCGGAATAATGAACGGTGCAGCTGGTCCGTCCTGTCAAACTGTATGTGAAATTCAACATGTTTTAGTATCGTGAAACTAACGCAACCGTGTAAACGATGATGATGATTGCATTTGACCAGCAGCGCCATCTTCTAGTAAACATGTGAAACATTCTGCAGCGTGTGAAACCGTGGCAGCTCGTGTTTCCAGCGTGCGACTGATGTAAACAAGACGGCTGACGTAACATTTTCTGGTGGAAATTTCAAGACCTGCGAAGCTAGATAGAGTAAAAAGTGTCTGAATGACTGAAAAGGTAGGTGGTGTGTCTCCGTCATCTTGAACTTGAATGATCGTTCACATTGTGTGCCATTAAACCAAATAATATTGTCTGCTCGCAGTCGCCACGGCAGCTAGTCAGCCTGCAGATCGCAAACAATTGCTAGCATGCATAGTTCACAGCATTTGCAATCGCTTACCATTGTGAGCCTTCCTCGAAATGATTTGGTTCAACCTCTCGAATGAAGCAGAGTAACATGAATGTCAAATTGCCTCCCGCTGTCCTAAGCCTAAAGTAGGGGACACGAGTGATAACATATATGACGTCTATATTTTTTTTACCTCAGTCGCATATATTTTACCTGAATCGAAAGGTTATCAGTCTGGTAGGTCGCCTAAAATATTCGTGATTGGTACAATTTTGCGTCGCAGCATTAAAAGTCGAATCCTGTTGCTCTTGAACTTGGGAATAAATTACAGTGCATATCATAAAATGGGCAAAGCCTCGCCATATATGTCCTGAAATCTAGTTTACAAAATAGGTTTCCCAATATATGTGATCACGACACAGCTGAGCTAAAAGCAATAACATTTTCAAAAGTCAGTAAAGTGTTAGAACAAACCCTTTCAGTCTACCTTTTATAACACCTTTTAGAGAAACACTGAGCAACAGTCACAACGCTTGCTTTCCTGACCAATATTGTTTACACTCAGCACCGTGATGCAGCCGATTAATCATGCAAAAAAGAATGACCTTCGCACCGTCAGTGAAGCAACCAAAACTGAATTTGGGAGGAGACCGAACAGTCACGTCTCTAGCGGTGCGCTTCAGCTGTGGGGACAACAAACCATATTTTCTTGTTTGTTTTTGATCCGAGAAATCGAAGATGACTATTCGAAGGCCGCTCATCACGTGACCAAAGCACATATAAGAGCGAAGTGCTCGTGCCCAGACTGTGCTAGGCGAGGCTCAATTTCTTATGCTGTTTTAGTAAATTCCGGACTGTGTGGACAACAAGCTTGATAAAGTGCCCCCTACAGTTCCATTACCTGGCACCACGAGATGCGACAAAGCGGTTGTTGTAATCATGCGCAATTAGCATGTAGCTTTTAACCGTGTCGAACCTAACTGAAAACCGGAGTAAAACCATTATTTTTAACTAGACTGGAACAAGACTGCAACCGAAATCAAACATTTGAACCCAAACTGGAACGGAACCTTAATTTCATATGGCGGTTGCCAATTCATTGGAAACGGTTCCACATAATGAAATGTGAGCCGCGCTTTCTTGCAGGTGGTGACGCAAATTCAATTAAATATTCGCGATGGTGGCTTCGGCAGTTCAGTGTTGACTAAACAAACAGCAGTGGCGACATGGGGACAGCTCAATAATAATGCAACAAATAGGTATATTTCACGTCTATTTACAGCACGAATTGGCGTGGGTGAGTCGGTGGGAAGGCGTACCTTTGCATATTTTGTTTCACCTTACGATGGTTTGCAAAGGACGGCATACGAGCCACAGTAGCCAATTTATAGCTCGGGGGCGTCACGTGCTCGTTCCGGTTGGGCGCACCGACGCGCAGAGCGCAAAGTCGCAAGACAAACTACGGACTGGCTGAAGTAGCTCGTAGCGCCCATCGCGCTGCATCGTATGGTGAAATGGAGTACTATGCCGACAGGCTAAAAAAGAATTATTTGTGTGTACGTGTGTGTATGTATGTATTTTTGTCTTGCTGCTTAACAATATTCCTCAAGGAAGGAGAAAGCAAACACAATCATGAAAATAAAAAAAAGTTGGCGGCTGTCGCTGCCTTTGTTTTAAGGTGGCGAAATCTGAAGGTGCCAAGAGGCAAAGCCGCGATGAGCGCAACATTTTTGTCCTTTTTTGTTTTAATCGTCTTTCGATGGGCCTTCGCTGTCTTTCTCCTCTTCAATGCAGTCGTTCGAGCAATTTCGTTCGGGCGTGCAGTGTAGCTAGTTTGCCGTTTAGATTTCGATAAGCATATCGTACTGGCGTGCGGTTGTGCATACTGCGTGCTATTCGTTAAAGGCCCCACATTAGCACTTGTACTGCACTGCATAGATTTCTCATATACAGTGTGTAACAATGTCGCCACACTCTGACAGGCTAAACTCCTACTGTCTAAACAACTAAAGGCTAAATTTTTTTTGTGGGAAGTTTGCGAGTGCTATTGTCACTGCGTGACTGCATACTGACTGGTTGACTTCACGTGTGAGTACTGTACTTTGCACTGTCTCCAAGTGCTTGTATAACTACAGGATCTTCATTGAACGATGTCTGCGTTAAAAATTCAAAATCACAAAATGAAATTAAGCTTTGCTGTCCTTGCTTCCACAGCACAGCTTCTGACGGCCTAATTTTTTTCTTTTTTTAATGCAGATGACGCCGTGTCGAACTAACCTTTTTTTTCTTAATGAGCTGTAGACATTTCTTTTAAGAGTTGGTTTAAACTGGTTCGCGCTTGGTGGTACCGAACCGTTACTTAAAAAGCATCACTGTACTCGAACCGAACCGGAAAAATGACCGGTTCGACCCTGCTTTTAACCCAGCCAATATAATAAAGAATATATTGGATTGAATATGTTAAGAAATTGCAAGAATTGTACAGCAAACGTAAAACTTTCTTTTAAGGAAGGTTCCATAATGTGCTGCCACACTCTCTTCTGCTGGCGCCGTATGCCGATTGCATATTTTTCAGCGGTTTTCTGTTCTTGCCCCATAGTGTGGAGATAACAGCACACTAGCAGTGCTGTTGTGCAAGTATTCGAAGCAGAGAGCAAGGTATACCTTCTTGCAACACGCAATATACTAGGCATTTTTAAGGCCTTATCGAACAAACAACACACTAACGGGTTTGCTGCAGTTGATTGAATGCCATTTCATCGAAGCACGTTTTATCGAAGCACGGTTTAGAGAAAGCAGAGCCTCAGTTTAGAGAAACGCTGTTTATTGAAAATGGGACGCTATTTAAAAAAAAGACTTTCCTACTTCTCACGTTTATCATTGGTGCGCATGTTAATCCAGGCCCCTCGCTGCGCTTTTGCCGCTTGGCAGTGGTAGTCTGTGGCCGCTCATTACAAAAATGTTAACTCAGCTGATTTACCCGTACATGCCGCTTAGCGGCGGCCGAATTCGCTAAAGGAGGCTCATCGCCATTTTCTCTAAACTGGGTTCTCTATAAAGGCATTCGAAAAACTGGGGTCGGTAAAACAAAAATGGCGTTTGCTAAAACGAGCTTCTCTAAACTGCATGCCTCCGACACTAAACATGTGTCTGTTAAGGGTATACGGTTCGTTTGCGAAGTAAATGGGTAATTTTAATTTTCGGCGTGTGTTGCGACTCTCAAGCCTTTTATGCTTGATCACGCTATCGATGTCTGCACCACGAAGCGATTTGTGCGACTACCTTTCAGCTTAGTAAAATTAATGCTTTGAGGAAACTTTTGCATACTTTTGCACTCGTCTTCACGTTCAATAATGTCAGCAACTTAGATTGAATTATGAGAGTTGGTTAAACATCTTGGTATGTGAACACAAAAGGAGACAAGGGGCACACAACGCTGTCTGTGTCTGACGTGTTTTTGTGTGTCCCTTGTTTCCTATTGCGTTCGCGTACCAACAAGGAGCTTTGTGTTGCTTTTTCTAGTAACACAATGTGACTGTCGATTGCCATTTTTTCCTGTTTAGGAATTAAAGAAATGGAATGGTGGAGTTCAGCGATTCAAAGAGTGGGAATGGGCCCATTGTTTCCTTTCCGAGGAGTTGAAAGGAAAAAAATTGTTGGAAGCTCTAATTCCCTGGAATGGAATTTGAATGTCATGGGTGTGCCCATTCTGCAACACTGAGTAATAACCCCTCCCCTTTACCAGCTCTGCTGTTCCAATGCCACGGAAGGACACAATCAAATCAGGAGTAGTAATTTTAATTATGGTGATAATTAAAAGCTTGAGATACAAGAATTTGTGGTTCAGAGAGTCGATAAGTATACAAGTACCTAGATGTATTGATCCAGGGGACAGAATATCCAAATTAACATGAAAAATATGCATACTAATAAGGGTCATAGAAATGCAGCTCTAATGAATACACTGTGGAAATATTACTTTTATGAAAATTGCCAAAAGAGATTTGGAAAGTGCAATGTTTGACTTTTGTAAATGCAATTCTTTGTCAGAAATCAAATGCCGAAGCAAAATGCCCAAGCAATTAAGATGTAGAGCAAGCAAGGTAGGTGGACTAGATTTGAGAGCACATGGTAAAACACCAAACTGGGGTACAAGGGCAATGATGAAATAGGGAATTTGTCTTTTCGCAGCAGATCTTGTAGCAGGCAGAATGTTTGTTTGGAGCAGTCACTGATGCTCTTGCAGCAGGTGCCATGTGTTAACATGTTACTTTAAAATTACATAATAAAGCTCAGGGATAGCCGTCTTTAATGGTGACTAAAGATTCATATTTTACATAAAACTTGTGTGTGTATATATATACATACATACATACATATACATATATATATATATATATATATATATATATATATATATATATATATATATATATATATATATATATATATATATATATATATATATATATATATATATAGAGGGTGTCACAAAAGAAAATTTACACGGTCTTTTTTACCGCAAAAATAAACTAGGCATCGCCGATCGCTCATTCTCCGCCCAAAGGTAGAGCTAGAGGTCACAAGCAGATGCCAAAGTTTCAGCCCGATCCGATAACTTAATCAAAAGTTATTAGTGATTTTCTGAAAATCTCAATGGGAAAATGGAGCCCGTTTTCGGTTTCTAGTGTCATAGAGCCCCATGTGTTTGAAAACTCCGTCGGCCGCCATTTTCCCATTGAAATTTTCAGAAATTCACTTATAACTTCTGATTAAGTTATCGGATCGGGCTGAAACTTTGGCATCTGGTTGCGGAGAACATGGCGGAGAATGAGCGTTCGGCGATGCCTAGTTTATTTTTGCGGTAAAAAAGACCGTGTAAATTTTCTTTTGTGACACCCTGTATATATATATATATATATATATTTATTTATTTATTTATTTATTTTTCAAATAAGGATTTATTATATTATAGTAGTGAAAAAGATGTGCACAGCTTTTTTGGTGGAAGGCTCTGGTGAAAAATGGTTCTCCTTACAATGGATATTAGGGGCAAAAATGGTTGAACTGTCTACTCCTTAGGGGAAGGACAACACATTACAAAGTTTCAAACACAGCTGAAATTTAGAGGTGCCCGGAAAACCAAAAGGAATGAAAAAGAGAGAGGATGAACTTCTTTTTCCCGAAAGGCACAAGAGAGGGAGGACATTGACCAATCGCACACCGCAGAGCTCTGGCACACCGGTACTGTTCTAGCTCAAACAAAAGGGGGGAGGGGTACGTAAGATCTCTTAACCCACCTCGGTGAGGTCCTGATACACATCACAAAAGAAAGGGGTTCGGTATGGTGACCCCTTAGGGGAAAGATCGAACATGGACAAAGGCGAACAACCCTCGGTATTTGTCACACCCGAAACAAAGGGGAAGGGGTGAAACTTAAACCCGAACAAACAACATCCTACACAGATATAAAGGTGACTTCCAAACAATCCAATTTGTAGAAATCTTTTCAACTCCGTGTCCAAACTAAAAGGCGGCCTATCTACTGTTAAAATGTTAAAACTTCACCCTGCTTGTTTGCGCCCTAACTTTTTGTTTGTTAATGCTATTATTCTTTTCCTTTCGATTCATTGGGTGCAAGGTGCGTGCTACGAAGAAGGCTTTGGAGCGCGGCTATTAGGCGGACGTTTCCGGCTTGAGCGGCGCGTTGCCGTCGTGGTCCTTGCACTGACGTCACATCACATACTTTTAAACCATATAAAAGGATTAGAGGGAAGCTGCTTTTGCAAGAATTTTGAGTGACAGGTTAATCTGGGAGGAGAATAGCGACGCCTTTGCAAATTTGGGAGGCTCGTGATAAGAGCTAGGAGCTCCTTCCCCTTTTCTCTGGAGGTCATCGGAAATGTCGTCATGTGCAAGATATCCCATAATAACGTCACGAGGGTATGGTGCCTGGATCGCG
The DNA here is from genome assembly GCF_016920785.2 of Ixodes scapularis. Taxonomy (NCBI): domain Eukaryota; kingdom Metazoa; phylum Arthropoda; class Arachnida; order Ixodida; family Ixodidae; genus Ixodes; species Ixodes scapularis. Next base: position 107,738,795 of record NW_024609868.1, on the reverse strand, counting down.
TCTTCGACTGGTGTGTTTAGCGTCCTATCCCGCCCATGCATCAAAAGTGGTCCCAATGTAGCAACAAATGACGCGAGTGTCATGCTGCAGAGCCGTTGGCCGATGGGCGGAGCTTGTTGGCCGCTAGAACCAGCGGATTTCGCGATAACACAATATGGCGTTACTTCTTTGTCTTGTTCATTCCTGTGAAATCGCGTAGAGTTCCTATGAGTCAGATCCACAATATGGCGGACGGAAGTAGTCATCCCCCGGTTGTCAGACTACGCTGCTGTGGTTGTCAGACTGCCAAAATCTCCTTAAGAAGGCCAAACTCTCTGGCTATGTTCCAAATCTTACCCGAGTAACCTGCCTCCTACGTCAGCGGGTAATACCACGTGACATCGCGAGTAAACGATCCGCGACTCGATTTTGGAACGGCCAGGATAATCACCTGGATACTACGCGGATTGGCTTCGTCTTGGGCGACGGCAAAAAGAAAACACAGCAGCGATGACAGAAAATAGCAGACGATCCTTTTGATCATGGAGAAAGCACCCGAAGAACGGTAATGTTAATGATGACGCGGTGTATTTTGAGGTGGATCCACCAGCTCCTTTTACTCACCTTCGTTTTGAGCTGTATATTGAGATCAAAATTACTTACTCCTTACAGCTAGACATAAAAAAATGTGTTTTTATTAATCAGCGCGATCGCTGCAATTCTAGACACGGTGCCCTAAACGCATATATTCCACGCATTGTAATTTGCACCGATTATGTTTTGCAGAAATATATTCCACACGGTGTAGCGGTCCAGCGCGAGGGTGCTTTCTCCAGAATATGAAACTCACGTTCGCTTTGACGCGAATGTGATTACAGTGAAATTTTCGAAGCCTTCACTGCTTTACAAACGTTATCCTCTCATACACACACTCTGGAGGAAACAAAAATATTACATTATCATATACCGAGTTCAAACATTTTCGGCCTTGAACGTGAGATTACGGCATTCCCCCAACGCCGAGGACGAGGATGCGGAGAAGCTCCTGTTTACGCTCGCACTCAGATAATAACAAGTACGCGTTCCCGGGGAAGGTGGACGGTCTGGTTATAATGCAGTCAATTCCTGCGCTGACAACAGCAAATCGCAATAACCACACATGCTGCACCTAATTATTTGTCATTTCGAACGTCCGCCACCAAAACCAACGGAGCAAGCGAGCTTTGACGGCTGTCGGCGCAGAAAGCAGACGACGAACAGATCACGTGACATATTTACTCGATTTGATCCGACTTTACCCCCCGATCGAGGAGGGTAGCGCGAGTAATTACTCCGGAGTAAACAACCCGTTTCTGGAACGCGAGTTCTGACGTCATCGAGTAAGCTCGAGTAAGTTTTGGAACGCCACGGTACGAAACTTTTACTCCGGAGTCGGATCGAGTAAATTTTGGAACACAGCCTCTGTCATGCTGTTGCCTGTCGCGATCCTGGCGGTTGGCCGTAGAAATGCTGGCGAAAAGCACGAGCGAACGCGAGTGTCGCTTTCGTCACGGCGTCCCTTTAGGCGTCCCAACTTCCGGTTGCTCGAGCTTCCGTGAACTGTCACAGTGGAAAGCGACCTGCAGAAGGACAGGCGTCTGCCACTTATACCACTACTGTTGGGGCGCCGCCAGGGTCGCAACAGGCGACAGCATGACACTTCTATGACGTCATCAGGCGGAAATCGAGGGACCACTTTTTTGAACCCTGTAAACACACCAGTCGGAGACGCGTTCCAGGCACCATAACGAGGGTGACGGCTGATGTACAGAGGCTGGAATACTGACTAGTGTTCAGAGCGCCGGCGGAGAGGAGCAACGTTTTCGGATGACAGAAGCGGTGGCGCTGCGGACAGCAGTCCTACCAGGAAGACGACCGAGCAGCGCCGCGGAAGGCGTGCGATGCGCACAGAGTCCGCGGCCTAGGAGCCAAAAGGCGCGCGTGCGCTCTTTTAAGCGCTTTCAGGCGTGTAGAAGTAATGCGGGAATAATGAGGGAAAAAAGAAAGGAGGAGTCACCACAAACTGATTTACGATTAAAACTCCTGCCGCAAAGGGGAACACAACGAACGCGCTACGCTGACGACTACGACGTCGAGATTTGATTTCACGTTACAGGGGGGGGGGGGGGGGGGGGGGGGGTGTTTTCCAGGCATAGAACTACTGCTAGCAAAATAACGCCGAAGAAAACGTGCTGGCTTTGCATAATGGTTGCGATTCTCTTTCCAAAGATAGCTCCTTCAAGTTGAAACATAGTGCATGTTGTGCAGAGGGATGTGATCAAAATTTACAAAAATATATCTAGAAAGAAATAACATCCTGTGCAATGAAACATCGTATCTTTATTAAACAATTACACACATGACACACAGTAAGATGTCCAATAAATTGCTGGGAATACAGAACTCACATGAAATGACCAATACACATCTTGCAAATGACTAAAATGTAGGAACATGAAAATTACTAGAAAACCCAAAACATTCAAGAAATAATCTGCAAATTATTAAGAAAATCTTGTTAAATCACTAGAAATGCAGCAACAATAATAACAAAGGTAATGCAAATTATTCTGCATATCTTGTAAAATTCCTAGGAATACATACTAAACGTTGAACAGATGACAAAAATATGTTGCATACCAGGCAAAATGACGAAGAATCCACAAAAAGTGCCCGACACTAAATATAAAACTTATTCATTTTGAATACCTTGCAAAATGACTAAGGTTATGGATAACTCCAGCAAGCACCTTAAAACACCACTGCGAAGTTCATATGCATAGTGTTTCAACCAAGAGTGAAATATTTTAAACGGAGAGCACTAGAAATAAAGAAATTATATCTTCAAAATTATGTTATCGACTGCGGCAGAAAAGAACATACCAATAGTTAACTAATTAACTGAACTGTGTTAAACAACGCTTAAAACACTGTAATAAGGGTATCGGGTCAAGTTAGAAAGTTCAAGGTGGTTGTATTTCAAGAGTTCTATTTCGTAGAATTATCCTAACCAGCCTGTGTTTCGAGATATCCCTCTCCAAACCTTCCACACAATACAGCTAAATTGTATGCAATACGTAAAGATCAATTGTGGCACCAATATCCCTGTGTTGTATCCTGTTTAGCCGGATTCTGCAGAAAGTTTAGAGATGGATACACCAGAACACAGGCTGGTTAGGTTACCTCTACAAAAAGAAACATTCTTGAAATTCGGCCACCTTGAATTTTTCAACATAAACACCTACCCTAACTAAAGTATGTAAAAAGTCAATTATTGCATTTTAGTTCATTAGTCCTTGTATTGGACTCATTTACCTCCCCATGGTCGATAAAGCCATTCCAAAGGAATAATTTTTTTTAATATCCAGTGTGCTTTGCTTAAAAACATATTTTCACTGTTGGTTGGAGCACCCTGTATTTACTCCAGCCTCCTCTTCTTGAGGAGCTTCTGCCTTTCCCTTCGGGATTCTCTCTCTTTGTTGACCGACTTTGTATAAAAGTGTAATCTAGTCAGCACATAGAACTTCAATAAATTCGCAGTGGTCAACTTAGTGTGCTCGACACAGCCAATGCGGTCAAATGAAAGGTTCTGTAAAAAAGATAAAAAATCTACGACACTGGAACAGTGCAACTCGTTGTGGCTGAAAAAAACAGTGAAAGCATTTTCCAACGCAGTCACAAAGTTTGACAAGGCTTCAGTAGGGTAAAGAAGACCACCATGGTCAAAAGCTTTTGTGAAGCACGAGTTAGGATTTTGCTCAGACTGCAGCGGGAGCACAGCGAGTTCTGCAGCACACTCGGAGCACGGATTTTTTTTTATCATTTTACGTGCAACATAACCAGCAATGTAATAGATCAGCCTACTGTCACTTCTTTCACTCACTAAGCTAGAGTGCTTCCCTATTGATGCTGTTTCTTTTGACGGGGCAGTGCTGGGAGGACACTGAGTGTCATGCCCTGTGGCTGTGATTATCGTGTCAGCACCTTCCCAGTTGCCGCCATCTAGGAGTTCATCCACAAGACTTGAAATGTGGGTCTCACCTTGGCCTGGGGCCTCAGCGGACTTAAGGAGGGCAGTTAGCAGCTCTGGGGAAGAGTTCCCTGACTTTAGGGGCTTTGCCAAGTTGTAAAAACTTAGGCAGTTAACGATCAGCAAAAACTGCTCTGGCGTAGGATGGTCATTGCACCCATATGATTGTCTCACGAGAGAAAAAAAATTCTCCATTTTGTCCTGGCTTAAGTTTGCAGTGAGAAGGTAGTCATACCCCAGCACAGACGTTAAATAGTCCAGAAGGGAAAGCGTACTGCTTATCGTCACACGCAGGTCCAAGGCTGTGCTTGCACTAATGAAGCCACCGTTGTGCTTGCTGGCATACATTTCCCACTCATTAAGGTAGATGAGAAAATCTGCTAAAAATGCAGCACGCGACTTCTGTGGTTTCAACGCTTTGGATGGGATTCGAGCCGTCATAACGAATATAAGTCTCTCCATCAGTCTCACAAAGTTCTCTGTTGGTGTGATGGATCTAAATCCCATCCTATTCTTGTAAAAAAACAGGCCCTTGAGCACCTCCTCACTGAAAAGCTTGAAGGCCAGGTTGACCTTCATCCTTTCGAAAGGATTAGGATGCAAGTGTGCTTTCGTTATGGTGGGCATAACCTTAAGTCTCACGTTTGCTTTATCACATTTCCACGCCTCCTCAACATGCTCGATGCGGACATGACCATCAGGAGTCTGCACACCAGTTGACACTACAGTGTTGCGGATGCATTTGATAAGATGTGGGAAGTCGGAAAGAAAGTGTAAACTTCTCCTTCTGTCGACGGGATGACGCACCTTGCAGCAGATCTCCTTTGCGGATGCTGAAAGAAGCATATGTATGAGTTTACACTCATTACAAAAAAGTATGAAGAGATAGAGCACTACTCCTGTCGGATTAAAGCATACATACCTTTTATGCCAAAGGATTTCCACATACTTCGATTCCAGGAAGCTCCGTCGCAGGTAACGAAGTCGACGAAAAGGCCAGCCTGCTCGGCGAGGAGAGTAGCCTCTAGAAGGATCTTTGAGAGGGTGCCTGCCTTCACATTGCTCCGAGAAGCGAATGTTCCAAGGACTTGAGTCCAGTCGCCTGCAGAAGCAGTGAATATGCGTGCATAATAACAATTAGGCTTGAATTAAAAATGGTATTAATCAAAATAATGTTATAGGCCGATCAATATCGTTACCGACTGCGACATCAGCCTAGCTCAGTAACGAAATAATATTTTTGAAGCGCCCTACTTAAAAAAAAAAAATTTTAATTCAAATAAAGGATTGTATAAAACAAACGAGGTAAATCCTACCTCCTTCAGAGCTGAAAAATAATTATACAAATGAAATGCTCACCTTGAAAGGGCTGGAACATCACGACCAGGCCATGGTCGCACGTCGTTGTTTTCTGGTCCCCAGGAGTAAATGAGCCGAGGTCAACGAAACCTTCCAGTGCTCCCGATGACTTGACGCTCACATGCTCCGACAACTTCATTTCGTCAAACACAATACCTCCGTGAAGACTGAATTCATCCATTTCTTTTGTTTTCTGTGACAAAGCAGAAAACACGTTTGGATTGAAACCAAATCCACTTTTAAAGCCACGTATATAGGTCTGCAGGCAAGATTTAGAAGGCAACGCGAGAATGTTCTGCTTTCGGATGTGTTCATAGAGTTTTGGGCTTCTCATTCGCATGAGGATACATTCTAGGATCCAAGACTTGTCGTACTTCATCCCTTGACGTGATTTCCTTGAAGCTGCATCGAAACAGCAAGTGACAGCAGCTCGTTGTTTTGGTGGCAAGCCCGCCAACCGCTCTTGGATGATTGTTGAGGGCAGAGAATCATTTTGAGCCTGAAGCTGTTCAATCGTCTTCCTTGCCACTAGCAGCTTCTTTTTCGCCTTGAACAGAGCGTGTCTTCTTCTCGATTGCTTCTTGGTGGAGCTAGACGTCTTCTTCCTTTTCCTTGACATCTGGTTTTGGATAAGCTTTTTAAGGTACCTGCAACGTAAGCACAGCTGCTCATTTTGTGGACGGCCAGTGCAGTCCTTCGAAAAGTATTTGTTGCCAAAGGTCACATAGTTTTTCCCCACAAGTGGCTTGAGTGTTGCTCCAGGGCACATGGCTGAGTTTTCTGCACTCATTAGCTGAGCTTCAGCTTCAGCAGAGGTGTGCACCTCGATGTCGATGATCTTCACAGCGCGGAAGTACACGCAGCAGCGCGCTGTATTTTCACCACTGAGGGAACAGAACGTAACCAACTTTGTAGTCTTCACATGACTGTTGCTTCCTGGTTCACACCATGCGTAGTGTACCGACGACGGGTCCTCTTCGAATACAATCTTCGACCAGTAGGAGGTTGGCAAATGCAGGTTGCTGTAGAACTGGGATGTACCAGACCGCTGCTTCGCTGTTGAGCTTCTCTCTTCGTCCTGAATATGTACGGATTCGTGCGTCCACGTTGAGCTTGTCTCATCGCCTTGAATATCTACGGCATCGCAGATTTCTTCCTGCTTTTTTCGTTTATGAGGAGGCAACACTTGGTGGCACAAATCTCTTGTTTTTCTTTTTTTGGGGAGGCTTCGGGTGAAATAACTTGGCGCGCCCGGAAAAATGGTGGGAACAGCATCGTCCCTCAGGAGAGGTCTGTCGCGTTGGATCTGGACGAGCTCACCGTTTACGATGTGCTTAAACGTCTTCTCGATGTATTGTTCTTCAAAGTGTTTCGCACACACCACACACGTACTGTCGAGGGTTCTGTCCGCACGCTTGATGTTCCGGGACCATGCCTCCAAGCGCTCGGCGTCTTTCGGGGCACGGAACAGCGGCACTTTCTCTTTGCAAGACTGGTAACCGCTGTTACAGTTCGGCACAAAGCAAGATTTGGCCCTTTTAGACGGCATTGCACGCCAATCTACAGCTTAAAAGAAACAAACAAACCGGTGTAGGACGCCGATCTCACTACCCCTCCGCTTCGACTACGGTAGTGGTTATGGCGTACGCCAAAATCAATACCGTAGTCGTTTCGGCGTACGCCATAGTCAATACCGTAGTCTTTTTCGCATACCCCAAACACACTATCCTTACGCCAAATTCAATACCTTGAATAACGTCGGTTGAGCGGGGATTGAGCTCCGCATTTCGCTAAAACTGGCGGAATCAACTTTCTGCAGCAAAATACCCTGATTGTTTGTTGTTGTTTGTATGAGCAGCGGAACGCGCGCGGCAGGCGTTGTTAATTTTGATTACCGTTGATACGGCTGACGGCGCACAGAGCTGAAGGGCACAAGCAAGGAAGCTTGGAGTGATTCTGTGTCAATGTGATTTGACGTCGCTTCTTTCTGTTTCTTCAATCATGGTGCAAATGCAGGTGCCCGACTCCCGAACGATTCGAAGGCAAGAGTGGTAGCCCGCCTATCCGCTGGTCTTTCAATCGCATGCCCTGTCGTCATTTTGGGCACAGCGGAAGAAAATAAGACGCTCACTATTTTAAATAGCGTGCGATCGGCCTGTCTAGGTTTTGGCGACACCGTTTCAGGCTGTAGATGAGAAAATTTAGCCACTACAGTACGACTGCTAGCCTGGGGTCTGTGCCTCACAACAGATCGAATCGGGTGGGGGTGGGGATCCCTGGCAGTGGGACCTTTCGCCGTACGAGTTGCGGTGCGCTAACACGCTCGACCTCCGATACCCCCTTGGGTCGCAGCGCTTGCTGAAAGAAGTTTTGGATCGTTTTACGCAGATTTTGCAGTGCGTACGAGACGCACAACAGCTACGTACTACGTCCTAGATGCCCAAACTGAGGCTCGCTACTTGTGCGCGGCTCTCGTGATCTGGGGAACAGCCATGAAAATGTTGCATTGAGAAGTACGAAAAAGTAATATTATAAAAATAGAGTATTTAAAACTGGCTTGCATTGTCACTGAACATATGAAAATAAAACTGATTAGGAATGCCGATCAGATCGAGTGGAAATGTGATATATTGTGCTCAAGTTATGTGTGAAGTTGCGTCGGCACAGGAATTCAAACTTGTTGGCCCCACCCCCGCTCCTAAACTCTTCCAATGTTGCTGGCAGTTTTTTTTTATTATTATTATTATCATTCTTATTGTAACTTCAAAGGTCCCAACAGGGGCATTACATAAGGAGCGGGGGGGGGGGGGGGGGGGGGGGAAGTACATGAAAAATACAAAACATCAACATATAAACAGACAGGTGGCTTACACCGACAGGGCTGGTGAGTAATATAAACAGTGAGAACAAGTGTGTGTGAAATAAAACTGGTACATAAATACACTAGCTAAAAGAGTAATCGAAGCATTGCGGAACAAGACAGGGTCGCCTATTGCCGGGCAGAACCAGGGTAATCACCGACTCGCACCAAGCATTCCGGAGCTTCCAGTCGGGCTCGGTGTCCTGAAAAGCCTTCAGGTGCTCAAAAACAATAGACCCCCAAAGGAGCCCATAGAATTTGAATGGGTACCTGCCCACTCCGTGGTAGAGGGCAATAAACTTGCTCACCAGCTAGCAGGCCTGCGCGCTGACTTACCGGGCCACAGCCATGGAAGAGGTGCAGGACCAACCCATGGTGACCTAAAAGGAAATAGTAGTTGCACTCTACTGCAAGGAAAGGCGAAGACTGCCAGCCCCGCATCCTAAGTTAACGCTGGAGGAACAGGTAGCGTATAGGCAAAGTCAGTCAGGGTCCTTCCCCCACCCCCTTTTACTCAGTCGCATATGTTCCCCACTCAATACAGTGGGAACTGCCCAGTGTGCCAAGAGATAGGAACCCTCCGTCACAAAATAGGCGAGTGTAGATTCAATCAAGACCACCCACTACCCCCACCCTTCCCCCTGTAGAGTGATGAACTTGCTGTCCAGCCCTGCCCTGGAGAATCAGCTTCAATTGGTCAACACGGGCCAGGCAGACAAGGCAGCATATAGGACCTCATGAAGAGGGAAGCCCTTCCATCCGGCACAGACCACCGTGTTGAAATGCTCAGAATAAAAGTTTATTTTCTCTCCCTCTCTGATTGGTTGAAGTAGTTTGTGATCCGAGATATATGTGATATGGGGGGGTGGTTTAGTCGTGACGATGCTCTTCTAGGAGGAAGTAGGAGTGAGTTATGAAGCATTGGATTATAATAGAAAATTTTATGAAATGGGGGTTAAGCATGATATCTTATGGCGCGACTTATACAGCTGGAATTTCAGTGCAGAGACATTAGTTCTTCGGTAATGATCATTAAGAATCAACCTGGCTGTGCGATTTTGAACTGACTCAAGATGGTTAATGGGATAAATTTGATGAGCATTCCGAATTGCTGCTGCATACTCTAACTTTGGTCCAACGTAAGTCTCATATGCCATTTTCTGGAGATGAGATGGTGGCACCTTCAGATTTCTTTTGATGTACCCGAGAGTGCGCAAAGCCTCTGCTGAGTCTGTTTCAATGTGTTGCACCAAGATATTTATAGATGGAGGCAGGCAGAGATGATTAGTCTAGAGCCAATGGAATACGAAAAATATGGTGTTACATGTTTCCAAGTAAAGCGAAGTACTTTACATTTTGGCATGTTTAATGACATAAGTCATTTGAAATACCAGGCATGAATCAGGTCAAAGTCACTCGGAAGATTCAAATGGTCATCAGACAAAGTAATTTTGCGATATAGGACACAATCGTAAGCAAAGAGACAAAGCCTACAATTGATAAGTCTTTAATAAAAATAAGAAACAGTAGTGAACCTAGTGATGCCCCCTGTGGAACCCTACATATATCGTTAGTAAAATCTGATATATGGTTGTTAGCCAGAGTGCGAGAAAAGAGAAAGCCACGAATCCAAGAAAGGACCAAAGGGTCGATACCCAGGATGGAAAGTTTTGAAATTAGATGACGATGGGGAACTCTGTCGAATGCCTTCGAGAGGTCGAGGAATACAGCACCTGTTTGGCCCTGCGAGTCAAGGTTAGTGACTAACTTGTGTTTGAGTTCAAACAGTTGCGTCTCGCATGAAAAACCCCTACGAAATTCATGTTGATGATTGTAAAAAATATGATTGGCTTCTAAATATGATATGAAATGATAGTTTGAGGCCAGCACACGATCACCGCTTTTAAAGACCGGGATGACCTTCCCCAGCTTCCAGTCCAATGGTATACGCCGTTCCACCTTCAGCCCGAGCACACGGGATGCCACGAGCTATCCCAGCCGATCCAGCTTCGGGAGAAAGTCGTGTGACCTTTCAGTTGGCCAGAGCGACGCAGGGAGCTCAAGGTCACATGACACTCTCTCAACGCTGGATTGGCTGGGATAGCTCCTAGCGTCCGCTGCGCTCGGACTGAAGGTGAAACGGAGTATAGGCAATACTGCTGTAATGACTAAGAAAATATGAATGTGAGGAATTCACTAGATATTACTTTGGTGTTGCTAAGAATTTTGGGGCTAATATTGTCTGGACTACAAGATGATGAGAGTTTTAAACCTATAGGTCAAAGTATTCTGGAAGCAGAAATGTTAGTGTCAATGGGGGCCATGGGCTCAAAACCAGAGCAAGGCAAACTATATAGGTATATAATCAACGCTTTCGTTTGATAGTATGAAAGAGAAATATTTGTTTAAAGCTGTAGCGCAATGTGGCCCAGACACGGCATCTACATTTTCATTCTTTAGTCGGATAGAGTCAGTAGTATCTCTGGGTGAAAATACCTTCCAGAACTTCTGGGGGTTACTTTGCAGAATTCTTGGCAGGCCCAAAGAAAATAACTTTTTTTTCGTCAACCTTACGCTCTGTGCAAGATTTGAGATTTGAAAAATATTTGCCACGGACTTTGTTATTATTTGCTTTCTTAGCTCTTCTATACATGCGCTTCTTTTTGTTATTTATAATGATTGCAAAGTTTTATATTGTACCAGGGGTTATGCCCGTCGCTGTGTACAATAACATTCGGAACAAATTGTTCAGTTAAAATATTAAGTTTGTTTTTAAATAGTGACCAGTTTTCTTCCACCGATCTTGAACGAAGGTTTCCGACATACGACTGATAGAACGATGACACGTTCCGATTTATGGTGACGTAGTAATCACTTTTGTTATAGCTCACGAATTGTTTGAACAGTTGGGCTCAGCGTCGGCACAGGGATAGATAACTCGATGATAAAGATGCCGTGGTCACTTAAGCCAGCAACACAGTTGACAGTTTTTATTATTTCTGGTGTGCTTGTAGGGGTACGGTCAAGAATATTGTCGCCACGGGTGGGTTGTTCAACAACTGGGGTGAGGTTAAAATTCAAACAGTTATTGAAAAACTCTCGTGCAGCATTCGAGTTGCTCGTGGTAAGATGAACCCAGTCAATGTTTGGAAAATTTAAGTCGTGAAAAATAGCAAAGTCTCCTTTTGGGTAAAGACTCTAAATGTCGAGCAGTATGGTGCGCAAAGTGTCGCAGTGCTCAGAACCATTGTTCGGTGCCCGATAATACGATGGGCAGGAGATCAAACTATAAGGGGTACTTTATTTGAACTTGTCCCCATAGCCCGGTGTTTACTACCAGAGCATAACAAAAAAATTAAACCTAGTCATCAGTCGTGGGCACGTTAACAGCAAAAAGTAACAGTGTTACAGTTACAGTTACCTAGGGGGGAAAAGTAACACTGTTACGGTGACAGTCACCGGCTTCAAAAACTAAAATGTTACAGTTACTGCAAAAAGAGTAACGCCGTTACTTTCGCGTCACAGTACAAAAATTGGACTTAAGAAATCACAAACCAAAACAATATTATTTTATTTGTTACACTATGCAGTAAGAAGAAAGGTAAACTGAGAAATTAGAAAAATTTAAACCCAAAGGGTGTTTCTTTTTTTTGCGTGATTCGCCATTTCAGCATTTTGATGTGCACAATTTATTTGCAATAATTGATAAGCCAATGCTTTTGATGAGCGACATCGAAGATGATGCTTCAAAGGCCGCTTTTTATATGACCAAAGCGCTGGTAAGAGCGAAGCACTCGTATCCAGATTGTGCATGACAAGCAGTCTTGGGCAGTAACTAGTTACTAGTAATGCGTTACTGGTAACTAGAGCTACTTTTTGGTAACGAGTTACTTTTTACTGCTGGTAACTTGTAACTGTAAGACTGTTTATTTTGTATTGGGTAACTGTAACTGTAACTCCACGCATTACACAAACAAGAAATTGTCTGGTTTAGCACACGACTGAGAACCGAGTCAGCACGAAACCGGGAGATAAAGGAAGCAGCACCCGCGGTGGTAGGGGCGGCAAACAATGTCCGTTTCACCGACTTTGTCTCACTCTTCTCATGTGGGGACCATCTGCGGGTGTCGGTGCTCGTGCAATATGTCTCTGAGTGTTCCGTCTGGGCTGTGTCTGCACCCCCCTCTCCCTTCGCCTTTGTAGGATAAGTCTGTGCTGTCATTTTTACACCCAGCGGGTCACCGTCTCCTCTTTCCTATTAGTTTTCAAGGAAGCCGTCCCCACAGTGTGCAGAAAGCCGGCGCTTGTTTCACTTATTTGTTTTCTTCAGAGCCGCTCGAGTAAACACGAAGGCAGGTTCAAATGAAATATCCTTTTTCGTTGATAGCCTCAAGAAACACCCCAATGGTTGGACACTTTGTTGTGGAACCACAGATGGCTTTTTCGACAGAGACGCCGCAGTGGTCGTCGTACATTCTCGTTGAGCACCAGAAGGCCTCACTTTGTCTCCTTTCCTGTATATTCTTTTGAAACTGTTTGACCCGCTACGTTCAGGCCTGCTTCCGAGTATATCCCGTGAGGTAATTATGCGATCATCCGTGTCCTCAGTCGTTTCAAGGTCAAAAATAAACAAAAACATTAACTGATGTAGGCCGATGACAATTTTGAAGAACAGTTGATTCTAAGTTATAGTCATATGCAAAAGTGGATTTTGAGTTTGAAGCGAAAAGTTTTCGCCAAATACTTTCAATTTGAATATTGAAAAGTTTTCCCACACCTTTCACTGCATTATATGCTTAGACGAAAACCCTGCTAAAATCGTGAAGGTTGTTCTACTTGTTCATTTATATTAAGGTATGTTTAACTATAAAATATTTATGAACTGTGACCTCAGAAGGTCTGATGTCATGGGATGGCAAGTAAACGACGGATCTGATATAAAATGAATCCCATAGAGACAGCCAATCATACCTAATTGAGTGAATTTACAAATCTTGCCATATAAAATATTCTTTCTTTAATCTCGAGTTAAAAAATGAAAGCCGTGTAACGCCGAATTAGAGCGCAGCTCTTGAGGAGGAGGAGGGAAGTAGTGAGCGGAAGCTATACCCCTCCTCCCTCCTTATCCTCCTCCTCCCCTCATTCTTGAATCTCCTCCAGGGGACGGTTACGTGACCTTGGGGGGGTCATGTGACCTCAAGGGGGGGTCTCGGGGGGGGGGGGGGGGTAGTCACGTGACCTCGGGGAGGTGGGGGTCACGTGACCTTGGGGGAGGGGGTCACGTGACCTCGGGGGGGGGGGGGGTCAGGTGACCCTGGGGGAGGGGGGGTCACATGACCTCGGAGGAGGAAGGGTCACGTGACCTCGGGAAAGGGGGGGGGTGGGGTCACATGCAGCCCTTATGGTTAGTCCAGGTGTGAGGAAGTCTAGCATGCTGGAGCCTGTATCCATTTAGCCGAAAAACCAATTACTTTTATCTAATTGGAGATGTTTGGCTAACAGCTAGGAGGGAGAGGGAGACAAATTTTATTTACAATGATGCTTCGTCCGCATTATCTGCATCTCGATCATTAGCGGTCAAAAAGATGCTGGTAGTGAGGGGGGCAGCATGGTCCCTGCGACGTTGAGAATGTGTGACACTAATTGGGGCCATGTCAGTTGTGCTTCCCGGGGTGGGGCGGTCCAGCTCTTCCAACTGACAGATGTGGAAGGCATGAGGAGGAAGGGGGTGAGGTATTATGGAGATTATTGTGCGTGGGTACAGATCGGTTAGGGTAGGCATGTTATTAGGCACATATTCCAAAAGCGCCGCAAAGCAATATTTAGCCGACATTTAAGCCATTGCAGGGTGCAGGCACATAGCCAGGATTTTGTTTCGGGGGGCGCCCACCCATGACTAAATTCTGTATAAGGGGGAGGGTGGAGAGGAGGTCCCAGCAAAATGGAAGATTTCGGGGGGAGCCCGGGCACCATGGGTCTTTCTCCTGGATACGTGCCACCAGGGCCGTAACCAGGGGGGGGGGGGGGGGTTAGGGGGTTCTGACCCCCCCCGAAATTTTTTTCTGGGTACGGCCCTGGTCGGTGCACTTGCAGCCAGCCAATTTTAATCTCCACCTCTGCGCACGTGCAGTGGCACCGGTCGGCTACCGGGTACCAAACCGGGACCGGTTCTTAGGTTTGCTATAACTCTCCATTATATGCCACCGATGCACATGATTCATAGGCGAAAATAAGAGAAAATGGCCGCCGTTGTCCCCGAAAACCCCCCCCCGAAATGTTTTTCTGGGTACGGCCCTGCGTGCCACGGTGTATACATGAGTAAATTGTAGTGTTGCAAGGGGGAGGGGTGGGGGGAGGGGGAATTATATATTGTGTTCGAGACTTGAAAAGTTTGAATTTCGGTAACAAATCACTCCTTTTTATTATTCTGTATACACTGTGAAAACATTTCCTTGCCATTTGCATACTGTTTGCTATACACATCTAATACATTTGGTTAGAATATTTCTTAGTATAGTAGATCCCCAGCTAAAATTCCCATTAGATCCAATTGGAATTTTAACTGGTTTTAACCGGAATCGATTGGTTTTAGTGGGTTCCAATCAGCACATTGGCCAATGGGTCTCACCAATTGGAATTTAATAATTCAGAGGCATCCGGTTTAGAGAAGCTCGTTTTAGCAAACGCCGTTTTACCGACCCCGGTTTATCGAATCCCTTGAGAACCCAGTTTAGAGAAGATGGCGATGAGCTTCCCTTTAGCGAATTCGGCTGCCATTTGGCAGGGATAAATTGGTTGTCTGAAAACCCAACTGGTACCAATTTTAAATTCCAATTGGAATCTAATGGGAATCCTCAACTGGCCCGGGATGTCATATGCAAATTAACAGCACCAGCATCTTCTTTGCCAAGCATATTTTGTCCCTTCATCAGGGAAAGCAACCTCTCACTGGTGCGATAGTTTCGTTTAACTGTGTCTTTCATCTATTCTGGGTTCGGGGCAGCCGAAGCGAAAACAACTGCATCGGTGAATGATGTTGATTGGGGCGAAGCTCTGGTGGTGCTTGTCTGCGTAGACGCTGAGCCGCAGCATGCCGAGCCTTTCGTTCGTTTTCATGCATCCATGTCACGCTGCGGTCAAATGCTCAAATGCTTATATAACCACATACCACACATTCTCTTTCTGACATGGATGAAAACGAACGAAAGGCTCGGCATGCTGCGGCTCAGCGTCTACGCAGACAAGCTCCACCAGAGCTTCGCCCCATCAACATCATTCACCACGGGGAGATGCGGTTGTTTTTTGCCCTACACGAGCACGGGAGCATGTGCTCACGTGCTCGTGAGCACGAGCACCCGACGCCAGACATCGGATGGACATACTCGCCCCTAAAAATCGAGCTTCGCCCCTAAAAAAAAAAAGAAAGAAAACGCGCTGTCCCACAAGCCCGCTGGCGGGACAGCGACCTTGGCCGGAAAAGCGTTATCTGTCCCCGCCTAAATGGAGACATCTGGTCATTTTATTGAAGGCTAAACATAAAACAGCGCAAAACAACGAGGACTAGCTCCACAGGACTAGTGCAGCACTCGTCCTGTGGTGTTTGTTCCTTTCCTTAGTCCTCTTTGTTTTGCGCTGTTGTACCTACATGACGTTTAACCAATCATAAACCTGAAATTTCTTTATCTACTGTAGTTGCCCTTGCAATTGCTTGAGCTCCTGTACCATCTGCTCAGCCTGTGAGTTGCCGGTGATGAGGTGCGCTGGTGACTCAGATGATATTCATGCAATAAATCATGGCAACTTAAAGCAGCTCCGTTGCCTGAACAAACCTTTATTAACACTTCAATTGTGTCTAATAAAGACCATAAATCCTTGATTACTACGCTCGACGACATGCTGCTATCCACTCACACCTCCAGCCATTTGGTGTATAACAACCTGAAATGCTTTTCATCACTGAACCAGCAAAGCCTATGTGAATTTCATTCCAAGATGTTGGCCATTCTCACTGTCAGTGCTTTTAGCTTGGCTTTCTGGTTGTTTGGTATTGAGTATATGGGATCCATACATAATGGTCTTGGACATTATGATCTCAGACAATATGGTCCCGGACAATATGGTCCCGGACAAAATGGTCCCAAGTGCCAGCTAGCCGGACAAAATGGTCCCATGTTGTTTTCGCTGCATTTTTCTTTTTTTTTTCTTGCTTTTCACAGGTTTGTAGATTGCATGTATTTATTTTTGGTAAACATTTGTGACATGAGCCATTGATTATTTTAAAGTTACTTTTTAATTGCTTGGTCTTCACAGGTTTATGTTATTAAAGGGGTACTCCGCCGATTTCTTCATGGTCCCCGATTTGCTTGAAATTTTGCTAAACTCGCCAAACAACATCGCCAAAATAGTATCCCAAATATTAGGTCAAAATAATTTTTTTTCACGAAGTTATTGAATTTACAATTTTGGTCCTCACCGTGTTTTTCAAACTGAAAGTCTCTACTGGCAACAATAAAAAAGTGACGTCATTGGAAGTGCAGGGGTTCACTCTTTGGACTGTAGAATTTGTTCCCAACTGATTTGAAGCAGTGTCATGGTGTCAAATGAATGCCTTGGAAGCTCGCTCCAGTCCCCGCGCTCCAGCACGGAACAAATAATTGGCATATTCTATTTTTTAGACTGCTCGCCCGACTGGCAAGCTGAACTTCCACTGACGTCACGGCCCTGAAAAGGGCGGGTATATTTGAATGTCTGTTTTTGCATCATTTTCATTTGCCGATTTCGCAATAACTATTATGAATTTCACGATATTAAATAGCATTCCAGAAAGGGTAAAGGCCTGGGAGTCAGAAAAT
Source organism: Ixodes scapularis (assembly GCF_016920785.2). Taxonomy (NCBI): domain Eukaryota; kingdom Metazoa; phylum Arthropoda; class Arachnida; order Ixodida; family Ixodidae; genus Ixodes; species Ixodes scapularis. Next base: position 107,721,676 of record NW_024609868.1, on the reverse strand, counting down.
ATAGTTAGTTGAGGTAGCTCAAAAATCGGCGGAGTACCCCTTTAGATGTGATTCGCAAAATACTTATATTGCGAGCCGTTCGTCAATCTACAGTTTATATTTTTCAAGCATAATTTTCGCCATTTGTTCTACTTTTCGTGTGTTCAACTTGAGTTTCAACCAGTCTACCGAGAAATGCAACAGCAACTTCAAACAATCTGCACACAGTACAAACAATTGAGCCGTATCGATGATCGACCCTCTGAAAGGCGTGGGCCAAGTGCCATTTCAAGATCGTAGACCTTTTGGACTGGATTGGATTTTCATGGCGCAAGGGCTGCTGAGGCCAAACAGCATCAAAGAAGGGTAGACCTTTTCTGGGAACGTAATAAAACATGTCATGTGTTCAAAATCATGTTTATTATTTTCCATTCTTATTTTCTAACATTGCACCAAAACATGCGGTATCTGCACGGTAGATTGCCTTTATTCCCCCTATGACGAATCGACATGTGACGAATAGACCGTTAAAAGTAATCGCTGCAGATATCAGTGACATTTTAGACAGTGCGTCAAATGTGTCGGAAATTTTACTTGGGACCATTTTGTCCAGGTTTGCGCTTGGGACCATATTGTTCGGGATCATATTGTCCGGGATGATATTGTCCGGGACCATTTTGCCCAGGACCATCTTGTCTGGGACCATATTGTCTGGAACCATTTTGCCCAGGACGATTTTGTCTGGGACCATATTGTCCGGGACCATATATTGTCCTACACCCATATATGCTATTTTCCCCAATTCCTGGCCATCGGACATATAGCTTCTGGCACAGGCTTCCATGGCGATGATTCTGCGGTATACGGAGTGCACCAGAGTCAGCGACCCAAACCGTGGATCCATTGGTATCACAACACATGATCCCTGCATTAAACAACATCATGTCACCAACATACTGATCTCACCAGCTATTGTGCACATGCTTGGTGATGCCATAACTGCTCACAGGGGACAGACGGCCGTGCACAAGACAGGTGGTGTCGTTTCGTGTACTGCATGCACAGGCCCACAGCGGGGTTATCACGCGTGTAGGGGCTGCAGTTCTCAGAATGAATAGCGGCAGCAGCAGTGTAACAAAACTCTTGAATAGGTCAAAAATATCCTCTCTGGGGCCTCCGACATTTCTACCCTGAACTGCTTCGGACATGTGCGAAAGGGTAAAATTCTATGTGGTCTTTTCTGCCAGCTTCTGGAACATAATTAGAGTCTCCTGCAGGTCAAGAATAGCAGGAGAAGTCTCTGTCCCTCTCTCTCGACATTGGCGGAGCGAACACTGGAGAGAAGCAAACCACCTATCATGACAAGTAGAGGTGGTTTCCTCTTCTCCACTCTCATGCTATTCTTGACCTGCAACAGACTATAGCGCCCTTGTCAACGCTTGCAACATGAGCAGAACTGTGGGAGGGTTGGGCTCATCCTTGCCCGCAGGAAAGGCAGTCTGCTCAAAATGTCTGCGTTCAGATTCTTCAACGCATAGCTAAAGGCAACACTGAATTTGCCTGCTGGCACCTGCCAGCATCATGGATCGTCTTGATCAGCTCGAGGCAAGGATGCCAAAAACCTCGTCCTCGGAGTTTTCGTGCAGCGTGGACTCTGACGTACACTGCTCCAAGAGTCCGCAAAGAAAAAAAGGTCCAAGGCACCTAGGAAGAGGGTTCCTGCTCAAGCTGAGTCAGCCGCAGACACTGCAGTCGCTGACCAACGTGACTGTCAGCTCGGTTTCTCAACTGCGCACGGACATCATCGCCTGGTTTCACCAGATAGATTTCAGGTTCCAGACGTTTAAAGTTGCACCAGGTGAGGCCATCCCATTGATTGTATCCAAGCCACCATCTAAGGACTCCAAGTGGATTACGTACCACCTCAAGACAGCCAAGCTAACAATGTAGGAGCAAATGAAGAAAGCTTTCCGTCGTCGTTACAACCTGGACAACAAAGCTGAGGCGAAACAAAAGATGTTCAGCACAAGTCAGCACTCGGGAGAGTCCTGCATCAACTCCGCCTTCCGTTTACTGGAGCTCATCCACAAGTGCAGCTACCCAGAGAAGAAGGCGGGCCACACTCTTCCACAAAGCACGAAAGCATGCTTCGACAGGCGCTTCGCTTCGTTGAATGAGTTGCTGGACTCTTTCCTTTGCTTTGACCAGGTTGTCTTCAGCCAACCAAAGACACCGGTTTTGGCTCTCGCTGCAGAGCGAGTGCAAGCTGCGCAGGGACAAAGAAAGCGCACTCCTTCCTGCTCTTGGGCAGGGCCGGCCACCGCCTCATCGGAAAGCTGACGACAGCAATCGTCACCAGCACCCTTCTGCAACAGGGAAGCAAAAGAAGCAGCATGTGTCGCTTCAGCATGTATCAAAAACTTCGCGGGACTTTCAATGTTCTTCGTCCCAATACCCTGAAGTTCGTCCGCTCCGTCTCATTTGTAAGAGACGCGGCCACTTTGTGACGTGATGCCGGCAAGAGCTGACCCAAGAATTTCTGGAATGGCAACGGCACTTTGAGTCTGTTGCATTGTTGACGGAGAAAAGTGAAAACCTGATGCCCCTATTGCCCGGAAGGTGTCATCAGTAGTTTGTTACATCACCTCTGGTGCTGCAGTGGGCATCAAGACAGTTAAGCTCAGCAATGCGGACACTGACCCCACTTTCCATTGATCAAGCCTTTTTATGCCAGGGGACTTCTGTCTCAGAACATTGGAAAGTTGTCAACCCTCAGCACCAACGTTGGTGTCACATTTGACAGCGGTACGCAGCTTGGAAGTTGACCTCCAGACAAATCAAGCATGCTCAAGAAAAGCAAGAAAGCGACTTTGACAGTGGCACATGTATGTTCTTTTTGAGGACTAGCTCGTGTTGTAGGAGAGCCCACTCATCAGAGTCAAGGCAACACTATGATTTACTGGCCCTCGCCAAATTGTGAGCCGGCTCTCTCCCGTGAACTACGAGCTTGAACTCGTGGACGGTACTGGCCGCGATGTAGTGCATGTGGAGAAACTGAAGCCGGTCGTCAAATTTGTGCAGCCTCTACCTGGGGACTGAACTTTGTAAACTTTATGTTTTTTTCTCATTTATCACATCGTATGTATATCATTATTTAATCATGTGCATATTGCTCGACGCAGTATTTGTTTAGTGTTTGTTGCGTGGCAGCGTGATATCAGGTCGACACTTAAAAACCTTGGCACGTGACGAGCTGCAAAAGAGACATCGCTCTGAAGCGGCTCGTGCGAGCGCTCATGATCGAAATAAAAGAAGTAGTTTTGGCATGGTAGCTGATGACGTTGACATGTCTTTCCTGAGCACGGTGCCCATTTATCTTGATGACCGATCCAGATCGTCACAACAACATTACCCAGGTAAAATTTCATGATAAGTTTTCCTGCTAGGACTGTCTCCTTGCAGAGCTGGAAAATTGCCGCGGCAGCTGAAATTTTCAAGAGCATCCTTTTCACTCTGTGTCGTCCTTTGATGGTGTTCATGGTGAGCATATCTGCTGTCTCCACTGTCACACACAGCTAGTGGAATGCCTTGTGGCTGGGGCCTCTGCCGTGGTCTGCGTGGCGGTGGGTTGGGGCACAGCGAGTTTTCTTATCTTCCCCTCTGGGTTATGATTATTCATTTGTTCCGTAGGTGTATATGTGTTATCTTGTACTTACGACTACAGTTTGTTTATGTTTACACCTACTCAGCAGCGGGCTAGCAGGCGCACATGCGTAAGGGTACTAACCTTTCTGTCTAGCCTCGCACGCCGCTGAGTGGGCAAACTTTCTCGTGCAAATAAAAATTATTATTATTACTATTATTATTATTATTAGTGAGGTCCAGTGTTGAAAAAGTGGTGCCTCCAAACACGCTCACCACAAAATCTGTTACAGCCCGCATCAGATTTACCGCCAGTTTTTCAACCGCGTTCAGTGTTGTGTTGGCTCGATTATGCCTTAGCTTTGGAGCATCCGGAGTTCTGCCTCCACTGCGGTACACATTGCAAAAGGAACAGGGCTGGCCTTCAAAAAGCGCACTGCTTCATCTTTTTTCAGATCCAGGTTCACCGAGGGTTCTTTGTGCCTGCTCATCCCTGAGTCAAGAACTTCCTCATGTGTCAGCAACGCGTCATCTATAGGGTCTTGCCCTGGTCAAGGTGGTAAACTACTGTGTCTACCTCAAACTTCATTGGTCTCCCTTCGACTTTGGGTGAGACCAGATAATTCTTGACCAGTACATTATTCAGTGAAGAAAGGGAGAAAACACAGGCGAGCTGGTGAATGACAAACATAGTAAACCCGAGACTTAGGAAAATAAAAATAAAAATGAAATGAACATTGAAGTCTCGGACACAGGTTAAAGTTTATTTAACAAACACCGCCTTATATACACGTCCAAACCTCCTTCAGAATCCACCCTTTGGCGAATACGTGCTGCCACCTAGACACGCGACTGGGATAGAGAATAAATGGCTAGAAAACAATGCGCGCACCAGGCCTCTCTAACCTGTTCCACACGCAAAACGTGAGCCACATCCTGTTTGCCCATTGGGCCGCTGTGACCTAGATACGGTTTCCCCAAACTTGCCTTTGTCCCCATCGTGGGTTATCTTCTGTCCCGAAGTCGGCACGAGGAAACCATTTTCGCTCTCTGCTCGGCCAGCAGGAAAAGAAAGAAGGTACTAGAACCATTTACTCTCAAACCAATGTTTCTACAAAAGGTTCATTGCTCGGCCAGAAGGAAAAGAAAGAAGGTACTAGAACCATTTACTCTCAAACCGATGTTTTTACAAAAGATCCTACTACTAGGCGTAACATAACTTCCAACCATATCCAGCACACGAAACAAGAAACAAAAAGAACATGAAACCCAGACACAAAAGAACAGGCCAAAACAAAGGACCTCAAACCGCAAAGGCTGCGCAAGCACAAGATGGTATGACCTCGACTGCCTTCACAGCGCTTGCAGTGAATGAGCACTCGTGCAACCGCCATGGTGTGATCCAAAGCAATTAGCTCACACTTGTAGAATCTGGCTAACAGTCCATGCTAAGGGGAGATGAAGTATAGAAAACTGCAGCTCTAAACACACACACACACACACACACACACACAAAAAAAAAGACCTGCCACATTGGAAGAATATAGGAACAGGGATGGGGGGCAACGAGTTTGAATTATGTGGGGGATGGAGAATATACCAACCCTGCCCACCTGTTCCGACGCAACTTCGCACATAATCCGATAATATCCGAGCCTATTTAAAGATCTATATCACATTTCCACTCGATCTGATCGGCATTCCTAATCAGTTTTATTTTCATATGTTCAGTGACAATGCAAGCCAGTTTTAAATACTCTATTTTTATAATATTACTTTTTCGTACTTCTCAATGCAACATTTTCATGGCTGTTCCCCAGATCACGAGAGCCGCGCACAAGTAGCGAGCCTCAGTTTGGGCATCTAGGACGTAGTACGTAGCTGTTGTGCGTCTCGTACGCACTGCAAAATCTGCGTAAAACGATCCAAAACTTCTTTCAGCAAGCGCTGCGACCCAAGGGGGTATCGGAGGTCGAGCGTGTTAGCGCACCGCAACTCGTACGGCGAAAGGTCCCACTGCCAGGGATCCCCACCCCCACCCGATTCGATCTGTTGTGAGGCACAGACCCCAGGCTAGCAGTCGTACTGTAGTGGCTAAATTTTCTCATCTACAGCCTGAAACGGTGTCGCCAAAACCTAGACAGGCCGATCGCACGCTATTTAAAATAGTGAGCGTCTTATTTTTTCCGCTGTGCCCAAAATGACGACAGGGCATGCGATTGAAAGACCAGCGGATAGGCGGGCTACCACTCTTGCCTTCGAATCGTTCGGGAGTCGGGCACCTGCATTTGCACCATGATTGAAGAAACAGAAAGAAGCGACGTCAAATCACATTGACACAGAATCACTCCAAGCTTCCTTGCTTGTGCCCTTCAGCTCTGTGCGCCGTCAGCCGTATCAACGGTAATCAAAATTAACAACGCCTGCCGCGTGCGTTCCGCTGCTCATACAAACAACAACAAACAATCAGGGTATTTTGCTGCAGAAAGTTGATTCCGCCAGTTTTAGCGAAATGCGGAGCTCAATCCCCGCTCAACCGACGTTATTCAAGGTATTGAATTTGGCGTAAGGATAGTGTGTTTGGGGTATGCGAAAAAGACTACGGTATTGACTATGGCGTACGCCGAAACGACTACGGTATTGATTTTGGCGTACGCCATAACCACTACCGTAGTCGAAGCGGAGGGGTAGTGAGATCGGCGTCCTACACCGGCGGCGGTAATAGGATGGATGGATGGATGGATGAATACGGCTGAGCCCTTTGGATCGGGCGGTAGCTTACGCCACCTAGCCATTTTGTTTTACCATTTAAGCTTAGAATATTTAAATGTGAAATCTATATTCACTCCGCAGTGCAAAGAAAGTGAGGCTATGAAACCCCCTTGCCATCAGTGAATAAGAAAATACCTAGTTTTCTCTCGATTTCTGCCACCACACACGTACTGTCGACTCCTGGTCGAGCGACCCCTAGCGCCTTCATCCGCTCGCGTCGCCTCCGCGCCCATAGAAAATGCCTCCGCTCACAACACTAGTCAGTATTCCAGCCTCTGTAGCTGATGTCACACGGTGCCTAAATTTAGCGGGAATTTTTCCCCGCTAAGTTTGGCGGAAATTTTTTTCCCGTTCAACTAGGGGAAATTTTCGTGCTAAATTTAGCAGGGAAATTTCCTCGCAAAATTTAGCAGAAATATTTCCCCACTAAATTTAGTGAAAAAATTTCCCCGCTAAATTTAGCAGAAAAATTCCCCTCTAAATTTAGCGGATAAAAATTCCCTGCTAAATTTAGCGGAAAGATTTCCCCTCTGAATTTAGCAGAAACATTTTCCTGGGAAAACTGTACTCTCTACATTTAGCAGATAAAGATTTTCCCACCAAATTTAGCAGAAAAAGTTCCCCACTAAATCTGGCGGAAAAATTTCCCACTAAACTTAGCAGAAGAAATTACCCGCTAACTTTGCCGGAAAAATGCCCCTGCTAATTCTAGCGGAAAACTTTCTCCGCTAAATTTATCGGAAACAATTTCCCAGCGGAAAAATTTTCCCGCTGATTTTAGCAGAAAAAATTATCCGCTAAATTAGGTGGAAAAATTTTCCAGCTAAATTTGCACAAAAATTCCCCACTAAATTTAGAGTAAAAATTTCCCCGCTAGATTTAGAGAAAAAATCCTCCTCTAAATTTGGCGGAAAAAATTTCCCACTAAATTTAGCGGAAAATTTCCTCTCTAATTTTAACGAAAAAATTTCCCCGTTAAATTTAGAGGAAAAAAATTCTCCGCTAAATTTGGCGAAAAAATTTCTTGCTAATTTTAGCAGAAAACTTTCCTCTCTAAATTTAACAGAAAGAATTCCCCGCTAAATTTAGCAAAAATCTTTCCAACTAAATTTAACAGAAAAATGTACCCACTAAATTTAGCAGAAAAATTTACCCGCTAAATTTAGTGGAAAACATTTCTTGCTAAATTTAGCGGGAAAAGTTCAGTGCTAAATCTAGTGGAAAAACTCCCCCGCTAAATGTAGCGGGAAAGTTCTAACCGAAAAAAATTCACCGCCAAATTTAGCGGAACAATTTCCCCGATAAATTTAGCTGAAATTCAAGCCGCGAATTGTTTTCTGGGTAGTTGGGCTCTCATATGTAATTTACGAATAAAAACCTTGGCGAGCATACCCTGTCAGTATCCCGAAAAAGAGAGGAAATCGTGAGTCAGCGACTCAGCGCTATGTCTGTGGCCCCTCTTGTACTTGCGTTCGTTTGCGCTGTTTTAATTATATGCTTACCATGCACCACCGACTAGCCCACCTCCAAACATTACCGCAGTTACCTGTAGTCTCGGGGTTCTTGAATCATGGTTAACTATTGTTATTAAAAACACCGGTTAGGTAGCGCAAGTTACCGCTCAATCTGAGGAGTCCACGCTAGTGCATATACCTCGTTGTTATGCATCACAACCACTGATCTCTATGACAATTGCTGGATCGCGCTTCCCCGCTTGTTCGCTGCAGCGCAAGTGAAGCCACCGGACTTCACTCGCTTGGGATACGATTTGCCGTTTTTGCTAGCCTTTGCTGCGGTTTTCCAGCGTGCTGTGGACACGTTTTCTACTCGTTCGTCTTCATTCGACGAAGAAGTTTTTTGAAAACTCTGTGTATTGTTGAGACTTGCCGTTGTGAACACGTGGAAAATTTTACGGAAGTGCAGTGTCGCAGGAAAAAGGCACAACGCGTCGAAAGGAAGGGCTGGCGGCGTGTTCAAAGCTTCCTTGGCACGCCGAAGTGCCGTGTCTCTGTGCCTTCGCACGCTTGGATACCGACCAAGAACCGACGCCGTGTGTATGTGTCTAGCGAGTGCAATGTGCGTGAAGCTGTTCGTGCCTCTGGATCAGCGTCTTTTCCCCTCGCGGTTTAGGAACGAGCTTAATCCAGCGTCCACTAACGACGGAAGATGGGGGGAAGGTACGTCTTTTTTTCGTCCTTAGACGATTTACACAATACCGTGCATAACAGCTCCTCATCACTGATCAGTGCTGGCTTATTATCAGCCTACTTAATTGCACTTGACGTTTGAGCGCGGCTCGCCTAATTGTAATTGGTCAGCAGATTGCACACGACCATATCGGCCGCGCTTCAAAGATTTTCATTCTCGCCGTCTTGTACTTTTGCTTTCGAAACCCCCCCTGGCTCCACAACGTTGCCCTATTCGTGCTCCCACGGAATCTATTAGAGTAGATTTGGGACATAGCCATGGTTAATATAATACAGAATGAACACGTACAGATCTCTCCCTTTTATTGATATACAACTCACCGGAACAGCTGGACGATCCAGAACTCCGTGGCCGATATATATAAATGATCTAAAGGCTTCCACGCGCGACACACGTTCAGAACTTTGGCGCGGCGTCAATTCTTGACCGGTATCCAAGCGTGCGAAGGCACAAAGATGCATCACTCGGCGTGCCAAGGAAGCTTTGATCACGCCGCGACACCGGCGACACTTGTTTTCGACGAGTTGTACCTTTTGATACGGCTTCACGCGCATTGCACTCGCAAAACACATCCACACGGCGTCGATTCTTGGTCGGTATCCAAGCGTGCGAAGGCGCAGAGACACGGCGCTTCAGCGTGCCAAGGAAGCTTTGAACACGCCGCCAGCCCTTCCTTTCGACGCGTTGTGCCTTTTTCCTGCGACACCGCACTTCCGTAAAATTTTCCACGTGTTCACAACGGCAAGTCTCAACAATACACAGAGTCTTCAAAAAACTTCTTCGTCGAATGACGACGAACGAGTAGAAAACGTGTCCACAGCACGCTGGAAAACCGCAGCAAAGGCTAGCAAAAACGGCAAATCGTATCCCAAGCGAGTGAAGTCCGGTGGCTTCACTTGCGGGAGCGGCAAGCGCGATCCAGCAATTGTCATTGAGATCAGTGATCACAACTCAATGAATGACAATTGCTGGATCGCGCTTGCCGCTCCCGCAAGTGAAGCCACCGGGCGTCACTCGCTTGGGATACGATTTGCCGTTTTTGCTAGCCTTTGCTGCGGTTTTCCAGCGTGCTGACGACACGTTTTCTACTCGTTCGTCGTCATTCGCCGAAGAAGTTTTTTGAAGACTCTGTGTATTGTTGAGACTTTCCGTTGTGAACACGTGGAAAATTTTACGAAAGTGCAGTGTCGCAGGAAAAAGGCACAACGCGTCGAAAGGAAGGGCTGGCGGCGTGTTCAAAGCATCCTTGGCACGCCGAAGTGCCGTGTCTCTGTGCCTTCGCGCGCTTGGATACCGACCAAGAACCGACGCCGTGTGAATGTGTTTAGCGAGTGCAATGCGCGTGAAGCCGTATCAAAAGGTACAACTCGTCGAAAACGTGTCGCCGGTGTCGCGGCGTGATCAAAGCTTCCTTGGCACGCTGAGTGATGCATCTTTGTGCCTTCGCACGCTTGGATACCGGTCAAGAATTGACGCCGCGCCAAAGTTCTGAACGTGTGTCGCGCGTAGATGCCTTTAGATCATTTATATATATCGGCCACGGAGTTCTGGATCGTCCAGCTGTTCCGGTGAGTTGCTATCAATAAAAGAGGGAGATCTGTACGTATTCTTATGTTCTATATTAACCATGGCTATGTCCCAAATCTACTCTATTCCGTGGGAGCACGAATAGGGCAACGTTGTACGTGGAGCCAGGGGGGTTTTCGAAAGCAAAAGTACAAGACGGCGAGAATGAAAATCTTTGAAGCGCGGCCGATATGGTCGTGTGCAATCTGTTGACCAATTACAATTAGGCGAGTCGCGTAGGTTGATAATAAGCCAGCACTGATCAGTGATGAGGAGCTGTTGTGCACGGTATTGTGTAAATCGTCTAAGGACGAAAAAAAGACGTACCTTCTCCCCATCCTCCGTCGCTAGTGGACGCTGGATTAAGCTCGTTCCTAAACCGCGAGGGGAAAAGGCGCTGATCCAGAGGCACGAACAGCTTCACGCACATTGCACTCGCTGAACACATACACACGGCGTCGGTTCTTGGTCGGTATCCAAGCGTGCGAAGGCACAGAGACACGGCACTTCGGCGTGCCAAGGATGCTTTGAACACGCCGCCAGCCCTTCCTTTCGACGCGTTGTGCCTTTTTCCTGCGACACTGCACTTTCGTAAAATTTTCCACGTGTTCACAACGGAAAGTCTCAACAATACACAGAGTCTTCAAAAAACTTCTTCGGCGAATGACGACGAACGAGTAGAAAACGTGTCGTCAGCACGCTGGAAAACCGCAGCAAAGGCTAGCAAAAACGGCAAATCGTATCCCAAGCGAGTGAAGCCCGGTGGCTTCACTTGCGCTGCAGCGAACAAGCGGGGAAGCGCGATCCAGCAATTGTCATAGAGATCAGTGTTATGCATAAACATTCATCTAGTGGTTAACCTAAAAAAAGAAAAGTGTAAAAAAAGTACAAGCCTCGTCAATATTACTAATTCCGCGGACTGGTTGCAGCTGCACAAAAGCACAAATTTATTCCTGTATAAAAATAAAAATAGAGCTAAACCTAGGCTACAATTGTTATAAGCGTATTGCCGGTAGCGCTACAAGCAGCACAGCGGTTGAAGTTGGAAAACTTGCGAAGTACCGGCAGTACCGGTCCTTGTTGCATTTATGGTCACGTGACGCCGCAGCCTCGAAGGCAATGCTCAAAGGCCGTTAGCATCGTAGTGTGAAAAAAAGTTACGGATACGGAGACATTATGTCGAAAATCACACTCGAGACATGTCTTGTCGGGCAAAAAGTATATCTAGAGCAAAAACGAAAGTATCCGCTTTTATTTAAAACGAGAAATAAAATACTGCTCCAAAAAAGAACTCGTTTACTACCCCACACTTGCCCTCGTCCTCGCCTAGATTTTTTTTTTTTTTTTTTTAGTTGTGTCATCCGGCTGGTGGAGGTTGTGTCGAGAACCGAGCGTACTTGTTATTCGTTGTGTGTGGTTATGTGAGAACAGCAGCTGCCCGTCACGTTGATCCCGACGGAAACTTAAATGCGTCGGATTAATGATAATGACTTTCCGGAGCTTTAGCATCGGCCGCCGCGTCATAGCTGGCATGGCGGGCCTACGGGGACTCGGATTCACCCCGCACTTACTCGCTTTTGGAAGTGCTTATACATAGTTCACTTCTCGTCGGTGCACCGTCGCCTTCGACACCCGTACCACGCCGAAGAGATCTCGCAAGTTGTGAATTGTTGCCGAGCGTGCGACCGTCGGTATGCTGCCCTAGTGTTCCGTGTTCAAGTGGTCTCCCAACTACCCCGGCGGTGTCTCTTTCGCTCCAAGATCTCGCTTCTAAAGGAAGGAAACATGTTTCACGGAGGCTCAAGCAAAAGTTCAGGTACGAACTATGTCCATCTGTCCCCTGTTCGTTTGTTTTGTTTTTGTGACGTGAAGTAGGCAGCCAGTTGTAATTCGGTTGCAGTCACGGAGCCCGTCTTCCGTTCGCTTGCAAGGTGCCCTAGTTTGTGAATACGTGATTCGCTACACACCGACGGAGAGATGCATTCGATTTCAGAACCCGAACGTTGCTTTTATTTATGTATATTTTTTTTTCCGTTTAACATTTGCCACAGTGTGGAGAACCGCTTGAGCCAAAGCGTGTATCACAACATCGCTAAGCGTAGGTATACTGGTAGTGTATACAGCTGATCGCCTACCTCGCTCGCTTTAGCCTTCAACTCAGGAACTGGGGCTCTCGTTTTTTTTCTTGTTTTGTTAGCTTTTTTTTTTTTGCGTAGCTCGTATCCTCGCACCTTCCGTCACGTAGAAAGTCTGACTTTCCAGAAACCAGTTGCGTGGGGATGCATTATTTGTTGTTTTGCAAACGCAACCGCCGTCGTGTCTGCCGTCGCGATGTTTTTTAGCGATGTCTGACTATCGCTCTCCGAGTTTTTGAGATCGAATTTGTTTGTGCGGCGGTGCTGTTTTAACTCAAATGATCGCAGTTTATTTTTGTTTTTTTCCTCTTGGTGTAACGTATTTTATGTATTCGTTCGGGAATGTCTGCTGCTTTGTTTGAACGGTTTGATGATTGTAAGTGGTGTACAGGTATTTTAATTGCCTTCCAATTCACAGTAACGCCAAACAACAGTTATGACAGTGTCTTTTGCAATATGATCATGTCGTACTCATTTTTGACCGACTTATGTTTGGGGTGCAGGATGATACCATAGCATTTGCTCTGTTTCATATTGTCAAGAACTGCACAACGTGTTTAATGTTGTGACTGCTTGCCCAAAGTAACTTTAATTTGATTCATACTAGAAAATTTCCCTTCGGGGTCTTGTCGGCAGGTATGCTAACCGGGTAGGCATTCATAGTTGCCTTGAATTCATGCACTGGGCACCAGTGCATGAATTCAGGTGGTTCGTTTTTGTGATCCGTCAGAATCCACCTCCCTTTGATGACTCATGCGATGCACAGCTACACTACAACATAGCATTAATATACCAGTGTCTGTCGAATGAGGTTTTGCGAAACAACTCGCTTCCTGTTGAGCAACTGGCATCACCCTAACATCATGAACCCGCAATGCACGGAAAAATTTTCCAAGGCAGGAATCGTGGGCTGTCATTCTCATCCTTGCAAGGGAGTGAGTGCCCACATCATAGGAATGTTCTCCACTTCCCCGACTTTTCAAATAAATTGTGCATAATCTCGCACAAAGCACTCGTGCAGTGATCGAACAAAAGCAGTTTTAAATCTGCCCAGTTCCTCAGAAGCTGCATGAATAAGATATTTTTGCCCCTAATAATAGTTGTAATTTCTGTTTCATTGCTTTTATACTCTTTAAAAAAATTATGAAATTATTTTTGTTTAAGTTTTGTTTATGTCTAGTATTTAACATAAAAAAAATTTTGCTTGTAAAGCATGGAAATGGTATCACGTTTCCTCTACACATAGTCCAGATTTTATTTGTATCCTTCAACTACCGTTGAGTAACAGCTGGAAGCATACCTGGGTTCATAAACAGGCGGTCATATGTGTGCAACATGTCGAGCGTAATTAAAAATGCCTCCTTTCCAAAACCGAGAACAGGATTGTGCTTGGCTGCAGACAATCCATCTCGTCACTCTCGTTGTAAGTGGCGCGCTACAACAAAACATGAACAACACCGGAGACGGGCTCACAAGTAGCAAATTTTTTAGAAGAAAAACCTCTGTAACCAGTAACCAGAATGCTGCAGTGATGTAGGCTTATAAGGGAAAAATGGATTATTCAGTTTCTCACCACCAGCTTCTGCTTCATGATCCCTCGATATAGTACTGGCCACTATTGTTGTGTGCGGTGCAGTTGTGTGCTGGCCTGAAGGCTAGCCTATTTCACACATCAATGTTGTTGCTTCTGATGAATCGTAAGTTACTTCACTAACAGTTTGTGCTAGTGGCCGTGCACGAATATTCCCCATTATTGACACTCCTTTTTCTCAATTGTGCACCACTAATCTCTTCAATATATGGCACTGATGGTGTGTCAAACAAAATAAAATTGAATAAAATCTGGCAGCATCTTTTACAGCAAGCTTGAGCACTTTGGAAGAGCCTTATGAAAGCTTGCATTTCCTTGTTGACATTGTGCACAGTGCAGCTGTTGTGATGGTGTAAACTTTTGAGTGCTAGGATAGTTTATTTATTTATTTTTTTTTTTGTTTGGAAGGGGGAGGAGGTATTGCTAATGGCTAGCCTTAGGGAAAAGGGATGGTAAAATGTTGATTTTGTATTTCAATTAATGCTGACACCTTGTTACAAATGTTGGCAGAGGCTTCGGTCATTTTAGTACAGCTTCCAAGATCTGATACTAATACTGTGCTGAATGAAATCAAATTCGTTGATTAATTGTCCACCAGCCAGCAGGCTTATAAGTATAATTGCAAGATGAAATTGGTCTAAATGCATTTTGGGATAAAGTGCTTCACCAGCCATCACTGGCATTGCATATCTGATCTGTTGCACATGAATGGGGCTATGTTGGCTCATCTTGAGGGGGGTGTATTACAAGTAACCCACGGGGAAATATTTCAGCGAGTTTTGTTGACCATGTACGCACTTTTAGCACTCATAGAGCTCCAGAACATGATCGAATAAAGAGAGATCATGCTGTAGGTAGGACGGTTGAAAACATGCCCCTGATCTTCCAGATTTATCACTGGCTGTAGCGGTGGTGACACTAAGAACATTGCTTTTCTTTCCTTTGGTCGTTAAGGGGTCACATACTGCAAATAATTGATTTCTGGGGTTGTGGATCATCTATCTGAACTGAAGTTTTCCGGGCATGGGTATTTTAATCTCGACACAGCTTTGAAATTGTCTTTGTTTTGTTTTGACTAGGCAAGTAATACTCATTTTATAGGCCAAATCTTTTATTCTGTCTGAAAATAATAATTTTTATTTTTGTCTGACGCTGCAGGTAGTAAAAGTCAAGCACATCATGTCATTAATTTGCAGCTCTCGTCATATCACTAAGTTCCCAATTTTCATGATCCAAAGGCCTCTAAATTTTGGCTGATGAAGCTTCTTGGAAGGCCAACTTTCTATCTCTTGGCAGCGTTGTGGCATTGTTTTTTGTCGTCGACAAGTCCAGGCAGTGTTTAAGCAACTTTTGTAATTGACACTACGCAGGTGCTACCGACGATCCGCCCGGCATGTCACAGTCGCTTAATTTGGTACACGGCACCATCAAGCCAGACTGTCTCTTGTCTTCGGAGAGGGACCTGCCACGCCGTGACATGCGTCAGGTAATGGGAAGATGACCTTCCCATTTTGTATGGTTAAGGATCTATGAAATAGCATTTTACTTTGAGTAAAGAGGCCTCGTCATTGGCTGCAACATGCAAAAGGTAAGCCAGTTGCTGGAGGTATTCGAGAAGCCCCTCCTATTGGACTTAAGGTGCTGTTGCATACATGGTGTCTGGAGTGGTTCAGGCTGATCGGGTGCTTTTGTAGATGCTTTTGAGAGCATTGCCCAATGCTTTATACTTGTGCCCCGTGTTCAATAGCAGAGTAAGGTACAGATAAAGATCTGATTGATAACCACCTAGGTATCATATGATGATTTCAGGGGAAGTCCCTTAGGTGGAGGAGATTTAGCTAAATCTTCTGCACATTGACTTCCTCTGAAATAATTATATTAAATCATAATAGTCATTGTAACCCTTGTGGTGGTTACAATCAAGACTGGTGGCAACTGTTAACATCCATTTGCTCTATTGACGGCTAGTTCCTGGTTAGCTCAGTTGGTAGAGTGCTCTGCTAGTCTCGGAGAGGTCCTGGGACTGTGCTTCATTTCAGGTGGAAGTCAACTTATTCTTGCATAACTAAGGTATATAAATAGGGTTCTGCATTTTCGGTTTTTATTTTTTCGAATTTCGGCATACTTTTTTCGGTGTTTGTCTTAAAATTGAAGTTTCGGTTTTTTTCGGTGTATATTTATTCCCAAAAATGTTTACCAGTTTTTTTCAGTGAATAGGAAAGAAACACCATTGGACATCGGATCAGATGATCCTTAATTGTAGCTGTGATATTTGTGATCACTCAAAGAATAACGACACATATACATATGTGGTCTTTGCAACAACTTCCGTCAGGACACAGCTCAAAATTGCGGAATTCGCGGGTATAATCTTCAGCATGCTTCTTTTTCCTTCCCATTCTGACAACGTGACTGTCTGAGGTGATGACTGTACAAAAACCAACAAAATACAAAAAAAAAAAGTTTATTGTGTTTATGTTTTTATCCACAGGGAAGTTTGAGAGAGGTTGTTAAGAAAGTTATTAGCGGCTTTCCTCGATGTCCTCTGAAGTGCGTGAAGTGAAAAACCTTATACCAGCCCACATCCAAACTTTTTTTATGTTGAACCTTGGAAGGAAGCAATCACAAAGATGTCACACAATGTCAAACCCTGCAAAGCCCTTTCTCTCTGTCTCAACCCTCCCCCACCCACCTCGACGTGGCCCTAAAAAACTGACCTTTTTTGGTTAAAACCGAATTTTATAAAACGGTTTAGATTGAGAACGCCGAACCTACATACTGACCTTTTTCGGTTAAAACCGAATTTTCGAAAATGGATTCGGCATACTTTTATCGGTTTTTATCGAGTTAAGAAAAAAAACTCTGAACCCCTATATATAAATAATGACTTTATAGATGTTGACCAACATTCAGTAGCTGTTCTTGGGTGTTGCATATTTCAAGTTAAATGTTTACAAATTTTAAATGAGAAATTTAATTTTTGTGAAAGGACTATTTTTCGGTTACTTCTGTTTTCGTTACCCCACTTCACCCTTAAAGGCCGACCCATAGAGTCATCTTCTGCCGGGAAGAAAACCAATTCCCAGTTTCCTTCTCTTCATTCCCTCTGACACTCTTCTCTTCTCCTCTTGCAACAGGAGCAGTTCTCTGAGCTACTCCTTGCAGAAAGGAGGGTCTCCCTTTTTATCTAATGGAAAGCTGGAATTGAAGGAGGCCTTCCTCCTTTCTTGCCGCTTGTTGGCCTTTAAGTGGACCACAGTAGAGGCTACAAATCTTAGCAATGTTGGTTTGTAGCAGTAAGAAAGCACAAAACAAACAGAGGGACAAAAACAGACTTGTACATGTCTGTTTTTGTCCCTCTGTTTGTTTTGTGCTTTCTTACTGTTACATCTGTGCCAACACGCTCGTCAAAGTCTTCTTTGGTTTGTAGCCTGGATTGTTTTGGGTTGCTCGTAGCATCGCTAAGGTGAAATAGGCGAATTTTATTTGTCCGGCATCCTGGTTGTTTAATTAATTTTGTCTGTGTCTGCCTGCTGTTGTCCCTACCTTTTCTTATTGCTAGTTTGTTGTTGTTCTCTGTAGGTGCATGCTGATCAAGACGGTGTTTACAGGAGGCTTACTATGAGCGGAGATCATTTTAACCCTTCCATGGGGAAAACGCATGGTTTGTTGCCCTTCTGTTGTCTTTCTGTTTCTTAGATGATGTTTCTGTCTGGTCAGTTATCACCTTTAGTTGAGCTTTCAAAAAGCAAGGCATTTATTGATCATTATAGTATTTTTATTTCTTTTTGTCTTGAGATGTATTGCAACAATGTCATGCCAAGTTGGTTTTGTTTTGTTGTGGCAATGCTGTATGTAGGTCATCTTGATTTCTTCAAAGGGACTGTTGAGACATGAACAACTGAAATGTTTTCTTGTCCTAGCCAGTAAGGCAAGATGCAAAGAAGCCACTGCAGACATTTTTCAGTATGGCATAAGGTATTTCTTAAACAGTCAATTCAGTTTGAACTGAAAATTATGTTGTTGCTTCACCTTTCCAGTAGTGTGACACAATCAAGTCACACTGTCTGGACTATTAAATTTGATGCTTCACTCCACTGAGCTTGTATATCCTATGACAGAAAATGTCTGGAGAAGCATGGCAGTTGTGTCAGCTAGCTTTTATTTGGTTGCTTAGGCTGTTCTCGTGGCATGTCAGATGTTTGCCTGCCCACATTAGAAATGGACGTCTTTTAAGGCTGAAACAAAAAGATTACGGATTTCTTCAATTTCTTCGAGTTATATTTTGCGGTGTCCTTGAATTGCGTATTATGTAAAGAAACAGTCATATCATGAACCAACTCCCCTGCGTCGCCACTTTGATCCATAACATTTCTTGGTAAGCTTTTATTGTTAATGACTGCTCTATGGTCTTCTGTCTTTTAGGCTAAATTGTTGATAGCTTTTGTTTGTGCTTTAGTCGGAGTCATGCATTTGTCGAAAAAGCAAGCACCAGTCTTGGGTGGCGGGCAAGGATGTGTGAATTCCTATTTTATTCTTGCACTTTGCTGTATAGTTATCAAATGTTTTTTGGTTGGAACCTATATTTTTTAGAGCATTCTATGCTTTTGTTTAGTAAACATGTAGGATTACAGCTTACTAGAATTACATTAACCCAGGGATGGGCAGTATTTCAAATACAAGTATTTGAAATACGTATTTCAAATACTCTGTGTATTTTGCATTTGTATTTAATTACAAATTGGGTAATGTATTTGACGTGTGTATTTAAATACTAAAACGTGGGTATTTCAAATACAATTGTAAGTAAATACAATATTTTGGGCTAAAATACATCCCTCAAATTTATTGTCACTGTCCAGAGCAGGAAGAAAACTACGTTCTGCACCGAATGCAGTGTCTCTCAATCAAGCACAAGCGTTTAGTGACTTTGTGATTACGACCGTGCTAGTCCAGGTCAAGAATAGTGATGAAATCGACATTCACAGGCAGACTGGCTAAATAAGTGCCCGTGACAACTTGTGATGCTTTCCAGCCTGGTTTCCATCCATATTTTTGCCTGGAACATTCTAAATGCGCGGGTCGTCCAGACTTTCGTAACTGGTGCGAGTTGCAACAATAAAAAATTCTCTAGCTAGTGCTGCGCGTCTTGGTCGTCTCGGTTCTTTGTTGGCCTATACCAAAATGTAACCGACAAAAAAAGCTGCTTAAAGCTCTCTACTTTTTTCACCTATCACGTCCAAGCTGATTACACTTTTTGTGGTTATATTTCTATTACGTTACTAGAGCCCCGCACACTAACTCCCGAGTGTGTAATACAAAATTAAAATGAGATACCCAGAAACCCGTTGCAGGTGCCCTGAAGTCGCTGACGCAAATTTTGAGGAATGCATTTGGAAAAGTATTTGGAGGAGACCAAATACATTTGGTTGTATTTGTATCTTGTATTTAAATGCTTTTTTGGAAATGTAATTAGATTTGTAATGAAATACATTTTTAACAAAGTATTTTGTATTTGTATTTCAATACATATTTGCATGTATTTTGCCCATCCCTGCATTAACCTTAGTCCTCTCTAGGGAGGATTAAATTCATGGAAGTTAGAATTACATTAATCTAATCCTTCTTACAGGAGGATTAAATTCATGCAAGGTATCTACCAACTAAAGTAACCTTACACTGACACATCTACCTGTTAAAACTCCACAGGTTTTGTTGTATCATTTGTTTGTGCACTAACATTCACACAGGGCAATGCTCAGTCAAAATTTGATTGCTTTTAATTATGTTTGCTATAACTGAAGCTCATTATAAGGTGGAGTGCTATTAGCAGGTTGCACTGTATCTTTGACCATGCGAGTGCCGAGGCCTGGGCATTGCCTTTTGGCAGGCCATGTCTACCTCCTGTGCCGTTTTCATGCCGTGTTCCTCGCTTTCAGCAAGCTCGAGTGACTGGTCCTTGAGTTCATGTAGAGACTACGACTATCATCACTTGGTGGCAACAGAGCACCCTGTAAAGTTGGAGCAGGAATTTTACCATGGGAAACATAAAGTGAGTGCTCTGGCATTACCTTTGTATTACCCTCATACATCTGCCTTACTAATGTCAACAGTTTCGAAGAGAAATTGCAACGTAAGATCAGCCACGTTTGTTCAGTGTACTACTTCAGAGGCTATTGCTTTTGTTTTCGAAGCAGCGGTGTAAAATGCGACATATTCTTATGGAAATATGTGCTTTGCAAGCATTCTAGGTGTGTTAGGGGAGGATATTTCAGCATGTAAGTATGTGAGCTGTCTGAACAGTTCTTGAATTTTGGACATACAAATAAATATCTGAAACCTAATATTCAGCTAGAGTAGCTCTCTTAAAAAGACACTGACACCCCCCAAAAGATTTTGAAAAATATTTTGCCAGGCGATCTATTTAAGTGTCAAAACACTCCCCAATTAATATTTTCCAACAGAGTCGCATATATTTTTCATAAAGCTAAAAAAACGCAACTGCTCGAAACCGAAACCAAAACCTGCGCGCAGAGGTCGGAGAAGTGGAGAGAAGAGAGTGAGTGGTGGAGGTCATGTGGCTACACGCAACCGTGTGCTTTTTTGTTTCTTCCGTTTTGTTTTTTTTTTTTCGTTTTTTTTTGCCCGCAGCAGACAACATGTGTGGTGGGGAACCGTTTGTTGTGCGATTTCTTGGCAGTAATGTTTGCTCTGCTTGCTGTTCTGCACTTTAAGATGAGTTGTTTTCTACATTTAAGAGTTGGAGATGAGTCGTGAGTGCCCGTGGTGAATTTCCGTGATTGGCTCTGGAAAGAATACCCCCAGATGTTGCGTGAAAAGCTGCCTCACATGTCCTGCGTCCGAAGAAAGTGGCATTGTGCAGCAGAATCTGCACATGTTTTCGAAAGATCAACAATATCGCGACCTATGGATGGCTGCAATTCCTGTAGAACATTTACGGGCACCTCGGAAAGCGGACGCTACCCGATTTATATGCTCCTTGCATTTTGTGGAAAGTGATTACTTTGACTTTACAAGTGTCAAAAAGGAAATCCCATACCATTTAGTTCAGCAATGCATCATCCACAATTTTTTTTCCAGTGATAATTGTAAAAAAGAAATGTGTAATAGCCGTTAAATGTTGCGACAAAACAAAACACAAAAAAAACATTGTATGCCCACACTAGCAATTGAACCTGCGTCTGCCGCATCTGAAGCAGACATCTTTCCACTGAGCTACTGGGGAAACACTTTCGTTAGTAATAATGCAGCCGGTCAACTTTAGGCTGGAAAGTTTGCTGCTGATTTTCCTCCAGCAAAAGCACTCCCGGGTCGAAGTCAGGCAGCACCATGCATTGGCCACATTCGCACCTAGTAAAGAAATTATACGTGTGCATATTCAACTCGAAGTACGCACTTCGTGCTTGACGTTTGCGCGAGCGATGTCTTGAGCCACGAGAAGGGGGCAACGGGTCGGCGATGTCTTCGTGCAAATCGGCTTGGTGGTCGGGCGTGTCGTACGGGATAGATATCAGTTATTTTGATCGGTCCAAAATTTCTCTTTCAAAAGGAGACAGAATTTGCCGGTACTGCGAACGACAGTTCTGAAGTAGAAGTTTCACGCTCGTCATCCGCTGCTATTGCCGTCTCTGCAAGTCCCACGACATGCGAAACGACGCCATGTTGAGAATTATGCACTAAACGCGCGGGCTGTTTCCAAGTCTCTTTGCTACTTTTTTTTTTCTTTTTTTCAATTAACATATTTGCAGTTTTAGTAGCCACAAATATGGGTTTCATATTTTTTCTATTTTTAATACTGAGTGCATGCCTTCAATGACCAAAAACTTTGATTAAATTTGGTGGTTGGGTCTAAACCTTAGAAAATGGCCCGTGACCACGGAAAAGAGAGAGAGCGCGACTCAAACCGGCCAGTTCTTGATCGGCGGTTTTCAAGCAGAAAGAAAACGAATTTCAAGCCCTCAAATTCTGTTCTGGGTAGTCGGGCTCTCATATGCCACATACATCAAAAAACCTCGGCGAGCATAAATACCCTGTCAGTGTCCCTTTAATCGTAGATGTTTGATATACCAGCTCATGATTCTATTCCACAAATGCTGGAAACAACTGTTATGGAGGTCGCCGACGCGCCGACGCTAGCGAGCTCCAAAGTCCAAAGCGACCGAGAAGAACCGTTCGCGCGCAGCCCGAGATCTAAACATCCGTTCGTCCGCTTCGCGCGTAACCTGAGCGCCCCGTACCAGAGGCGCCTTTCTTTTATTTCGTTTTAGATTTAATAAACGAGACGTCAGTCTTCAGTCTGACTCCAGCACGAAAGGTTGTCCATGTGTGCCCTTCGTTAAAAGAACGTAAAACGAAACATGGTGTCAGAAGTGGGATCGCTCCGCGAGTCTACTAATAATTAGTAAAGCGCAGGATCGTCTACAAACGAAGGGACAATGGACAAGCCCTCAACTTCTGCCGACAACGGTGCTACCGAACAAACGGTAACGGCAACTTTTCGCATCTCGCCACCCGAAGCCTTCAGTTTTACAACACCTAACGAATGGCCGGCGTGGAAGAAGAGATTCAAGCGCTTCCACAGTGCATCAGGACTGGCATCTCAACCATCATCACACCAAGTCGACGCTCTCATTTACATCATGGGACCACAAGCTGAAGACGTCTTACAGACCTTAAAGCTGTCCGACACCGAGGGACAAGATTTCGAGAAGGTGATAGAGAACTTCGAACGTTACTTCATTCCTCGTCGAAACGTGGTGTATGAGAGAGCCATGTTCAACACAAGATCGCAACTGGAGACGGAAACCGTCGAGGAGTATGTCACTGCTCTCCATGGATTAGCCACTAAGTGCAACTAAGAACCACTGAAGGAAGAATTGATCCGCGACAGGCTGATTGTTGGTCTTCGGGACAGCAGGACATCAGAAAAACTTCAACTGGATCCTGATCTGGACCTCCAGAAGGCCATCGCTGCTGCGCGACAATCGGAAGTGATTAAGAAGCAACAGGCGGAACTCCGACCGACAAAAGAAAAGGATGCCAACGTTGACCGTATAGCAGCCAAAAATGGGACAGCAGCAAGACCTGCTCAGTGAGGAATTGAACGTTCAAATGTTCGAACTCCTACTAAGAAGACCGCGACACCCAAACCAAAAGGCAAACCGTGCCGTTGGTGTGGTCGAGAAGCTCACCCAAGGAGCGTGTGTCCGGCGAAGAACGCAGGCTGCAACAGGTGTATGAAAAAGGGACATTTTGCAACAGTCTGCAAATCTTCAACTACCGTGAACTCCCTCGTACACGAACAAGGATTCGTAGGAGCGGCAGCTTCTCCTCAAACAGCAAAATGGGACATCGAGATATTCGTCGACGAAACTCCTGTTTTTTTCCGAATAGACACTGGAGCAGACGAAACGGTGTTACCAGCTGCCATCTTTCAAAAGGTCTTCGCAAAGTGCCACAAGCTCTCCGAGCCCCAACGCCGACTTCATGGTCCAGACGGACGACCCCTTAAAGTCATGGGATCAGCTTGGATGAAGCTCAACTGCCGTGGGCAACAAGCACTCGAAGAAGTTTACATCGTGAAAGGACTTCGCAAACCTCTCTTGGGTAAGCCAGCTATCGAAAAATTTCGGCTTTGCCCTCAAATCTGCATGACTGCGAACAGAACTTGCGAACCGAAGAAAGAGTTCTCTCACCTGTTTCAAGGACTGGGATCTCTCGAAGGTGCTCACGTTCTGAAGCTGAAGCCTAACGCGACGCCGTTTGCTATCGCATCACCGAGAAGAGTACCGCTTTCGCTGTATCGAGAAACGCAGAAAGAGCTAGAAAGCATGCAGTCGCAAGGTGTCATCTCTCCAGTAGAAGAACCTACTGAATGGTGCGCGCCGATGGTCATCGTCCCCAAACCGTCTGGCAAAATTCGCATTTGTGTTGATCTCACACAACTGAACAAACACATTCAGCGCGAATATCACCCTATCCCATCAGTGGAGCACACGCTGGGAAGGCTAGCGGGAGCCAAGATCTTCTCAAAGTTGGACGCGAATTCTGGGTTCTGGCAGATCCCTTTAGACGAGAAGTCACGACTCCTGACGACATTCATCACTCCGTTTGGAAGATATTGTTTTAATCGCCTACCATTCGGAATCACGTCAGCACCGGAACACTTCCAGAGACGTATCACACAACTTCTCCAAGGAATGGAAGGAGTACTTTGCCATATGGACGATATCTTGATATGGGCGTCATCGTCCGAGCAGCACGAGCAACGTCTGCGAGAAGTCCTCAGGCGACTCTCATCAGCAGGACTCACGCTCAACGAGGATAAATGCGTCTTTCGAGTGACAAGTATCAAGTTCCTAGGTCATCAAGTAGACAGCGATGGTGTCCGTCCAGACGAGACAATCGTCAACGCAGTGAAACAGATGCCCATACCGACTTCAAAGCAAGAAGTCAAACGCATCATGGGTATGGCGACATACCTAGGACGATTCGTGCCACACCTGTCTGACCTACTGCATCCACTATCGTCACTGCTCAGTTCCAAAGTGGACTTCGTGTGGGATCATCCTCAGCAGAAAGCCTTCACCAAGCGGAAGGAAATCCTCTCAACCTGCCCCGTTCTCGGAATTTACGACGCCAACAAGCGATCGATTGTATCGGCAGATGCGTCATCCTACGGCCTGGGAGCAGTGCTGCGTCAAGAGCAGGAGGATGGATCATATCGCGTCATCGCCTATGCGTCCAGAACACTTACCGAAACAGAGAAGAGGTACGCCCAAATCGAAAAAGAAGGTTTGGCACTCACGTGGGCATGCGAAAAATTGCGAGATTACATCGTGGGAACGCACTTTGTACTGGAAACCGACCACAAACCACTCATTTCTCTGTTCGGATCAAAGTCATTGGACGACCTAACCCCACGGCTTCAGAGACTGCGCATGCGTTTAATGCGCTACTCATTCGAAGTTGTCCACGTTCCGGGCAAGGAACTCCAAGCAGCTGACTCGTTGTCAAGAAGCCCTCTGCCACAGCGGCAAGACAGAGAGATGCAAGAAGAAATCGATTGCTTCATTCGACACATAGAGACGTCCCTACCAGCAACGCAAACGAGTCTCCAATGGATAACGGCAGAGCAGAAGAAAGACCATGTTTGCCAAAGACTCGCCAGCTACAGCCACGAAGGTTGGCCAAATCGTCGAGATCTCGGAACAGACCTCAAAGAGTACTACGAGTACCGTCATCACATTGCCGTGCAAAACAGCCTTCTCATGAATGGTTCTAGAATAGTGGTACCAGAATCCTGCCGTCCACATATCCTGCAACAACTTCATGAAGGACACATGGGCGTAGGAAAATGCAAAGCACGGGCAAATGTATCGGTGTGGTGGCCGAGGATAAACAATCATATCGAGCGCCTGGTCAAGAACTGCGAAAAATGCATTAAAACTGGCCAGAACCGAAAGCTCCCCCTCATCCCGTCAGAGTTTCCTAGTCGACCGTGGGAGAGAGTGGCGATGGACCTCTTCTTCATTCACGGGAAATGGTGGCTGGTCGTCGTCGACTACTACTCTCGCTACCCCGAAATCGCCCGACTGGAAAGCTCACAGCAGCGTGCGTAATAATGCACTGCAAATCGATATTTGCGAGGCATGGCATCCCAGAAGTAGTGGTACCTGATAATGGTCCTCAGTTTGCGGGAACCACAGGTTCAGCATTCACCAAATTCTCACAGACCTACGGATTTAAGCACATCACATCAAGCCCTCGCTACGCGCAGAGCAATGGGATGGCGGAGGCTGCGGTGAAGATCATAAAAAGATCACTCAGCAAAACGGAAGATCCGTACGAGACACTCATGATCTACCGTTCAACGCCTCTGCCCAACGGATACAGTCCGACAGAACTTCTCATGGGGAGAAGGATGCGTACAACCGTACCGATTGCCACTCAGCTCCTGGAACCAAAGCTACCCGACCAAAAAGAACTGCGTCGCTATGAGCAAGAAAACAGGAACCGACAAAAGCAATACTTCGACCGGCGACACGGAGTGCGTCAACTCGATCCACTCGGCTCTGGAGAGCGAGTTTGGGTCATTGACCTAAAGCGAACCGGAGTTGTTCAGAACAAGGCCCATACTCCACGATCTTACTGGATAACGTCCGAGGGTCAAGAGATCCGAAGAAATCGCACGCATTTAATTCCTTTCCCCGACGAACAAGATAAACAACGCATCGAAGAGTTCCCCGAAACAACCACGAGGCCCGAGGAAACGTGTGCCAACACCTCCCACAAACATTCTCGGCACGGCCGATGTCTAAAAGAGCCAGACCGTTTCGGCACTTCTTCGAAGCTCCCTTGGAAAGAGGGATGTTATGGAGGTCGCCGACGCGCCGACGCTAACGAGCTCCAAAGTCCAAAGCGACCGAGAAGAATCATTCGCGCGCAGCCCGAGATCTAAACATCCGTTCGTCCGCTTCGCGCGTAACCTGAGCGCCCCGTACCAGAGGCGCCTTTCTTTTATTTCGTTTTAGATTTAATAAACGAGACGTCAGTCTTCAGTCTGACTCTGGCACGAAAGGTTGTCCATGTGTGCCCTTCGTTAAAAGAACGTAAAGCGAAACAACAACCACGTTCAAATGCATTTTGTTTCGCCACAGAATGACATGATTGGCTCACCTGCATATTGTAAGGTCTGCTGTCACCCCTACCTTCTTAAGGGTCAATACTACATCTGTCTGGTGTGCGGATGTGAGAATGACGAACTTTGGAACCTTAGCTACGGTGCATCATGTGAAGGGTTGACGTATGTCTTTTTCTTCCGCTTGTTGAACAGAGTAAAGTTGAGGACCAGTGGCAAGATGCACTTTTAGTGAAGAAGGAGAATGGGGACCCACACACGGAAAAGAGGCTCCTGGAGCAAGAGGTGAAGCGACTACAGAGGATTGTGGAAGATAAGCAGAAGGAACTGAGCGACCTGCACCACCACCAACAAGTCAGTGTACCTACTCACCATGCATTCTCTTTTCAGTTGAAACAGTCAAACATTATTTATTTCCATCATGAGTGAGTGAAGAAAGTTGCTTTTATGCAGCTTGTCAAGCCTTTACTGACATTGAATGTTTTAGTAAGCTTTTAAAGTGTCTACAACCACATGGCAAAACAATTATGTGTTGTAAAAAGAAGTGTTTGCAATATGGCAATCTGACAATGGGCACAGGACGTGGACAGAGTGCTGTTTATTTTATGTGACTTCTTATTCTGTTTTGCATTCCTTTTTAAATGCCCTTTTTTTGTGCATTTAATTTGTGTTTTTGTTTTGTGCATGTTCACTTGTTAAAGGGGCGGTGCAACGATTTTATGATTAAAAGAATTTGCATCTCGTCATTTTTACGTTGTTTATCGTGTCCCGAAGGATAGAGAAAACAGTTCCTTCATAAAAAATGTCGCGATTCCGCTGCATAATCGCAAAGCAAAAGTCCAGCTTTTTGCCCCACCTGCAGCCCCAAGTGGCAGCCGAAGGAACTACGGCGGAAAGATTACGTGACCTCGCTCGGCTCTAAGCTGCAGCATAGCGCCCGCTAATGTACGCAGAGAGAGGGAGGGGAAGCGTCCTCCGAGATAGCACACGGGAAGCTACACGGCACTCCGAATGACGTCACTGGGAGTGCGACCAGGTGTGACCCTGAAGACTGGGAATGAGTTGAGGGGTGCCCGAAATGCCAATATTTATCTTTTTTTTTATGCAACAACTAGGACACGCAGACGAAATCGGTTTTCTGTTCTTTACTTCAGAAGTGTCAGGGGGCAACCTTCAGAAATCTTTGACCGAAGTCCGAAAATCGTTGCACCGCCCCTTTAAGTCAGATCTGTATCATCTAGCTTGGTGTTTTGCCCTGACAGGATTGTCATTGGAGCACCAAACTCTTAGGTGTGATTAGGGATGATGAAAATGGAATCAGGTTTGAGAATGATAAGGGTTGATGCTTTCATAGGATTTAGCAAAACATGTTGCAAAAACAAAGGAGAGATATCTTGTTGTTGCATTCTGACACTAAATTTCGGGGATTTGTGTATTAGAATAAAGTAGAGTGTAGCTCTGGAAACTGTCACACCTGCCATAAACCAGAGAACAAGCACCTATGTAGGATCGGGCATTCACATTAAAATTGGTTCAATCATTTCGAACCCAATTTATGTAAAGTACTGTCACCATCCCTACTAACTACTTCATAGACAAAGTAACCTCTTCTTGTTTCGCTTCTTCTTGCTTCTTCTTGCATAGTCGGACTCTAAGCCTTTCGCTTCGCGAAAGGTGCTTAAGCGAGGCCTGGTATAAACCTACCTCTCACAATTCCTCCCGTAGCACAACTAAAAAAAAAAAAAAAAAAAAAAAAAAAAAGAGGCTGCAAGAAGAAACGAGTTTGTTTTAAAGCATCAGCTTTATATGGCAACCCCGTACAAGACCTCAGGTGCTCGCTTTGCTGTTGATGTCGGTCGTGCCGCAGCAAGGCCGTGGGAAGAAGTGCCTGTAGCAGGGCGTAGGCACGGCCATTAGTTTGGCATCATAGTGCAACAACGAATGGTGTTGCGTGTAAGAGGGGGGGAAGTGTTATACTCCGTCTCACTTTAAGTGCGATGCAGTCGACGCTACGATTGAATGGAGCCAATCAAGCAGTGCCAAAAATGCATCATCATAAACCCTCACCCCCCCATCTAGGAGGGCCTGATGGAGAGCGGGGGCGGTGGGGAGGCGGCCTACCGGCAGAAGTGCAAGGCCCTGAAGGAGGAGTACGACACACTGCACAAGCGGTACGCGGACCTCACGGCAGCCCACAGCGCCCACATGTCCCGGCTGGAGCTGTGCCAGGAGGAGCTGCAGCGGCTCAAGCAGGGCGCCGAGGAGGCCCTGCAGGAGCGCAATGCGGCCCTCAGGGAGCGCTCGGGCCTGCAGCAGCAGTGCACAGCCGCCATCCGCCAGTGGGACAGCGCCCTCCGGGAGCGCAACGAGGCCAGGGACCAGCTGGCCAAGGTACGGGACCCTCAAATGGCCGGCCATCCGCCGCGCGTGCTCTGCGAAGCTCTTGAACTTGACTGCGTTAGCTGGGGACAGTGTCTAGAAACACACCTTGAATAAATTGGTTTATTATAGCCTTTGGAACCTATGTGTAGCTTTTAAAAGCATACTACATGCTATGTGTACCTTCTAAAAGCATACTCGAAGTCATATGTAGCTTCTAAAGGCATACTAGATGCTATCTGTAGCTCCTAAAAGCACGTTAGATGCTGCGTGTAGCTTTTAAAAGCATTCTACAGTCGGTGACAGGTTGAGAAACCGGTAAACGCTTTGCCTCCAAAATGTGTTCGTTGCATTCTGTTGGGCTTTGGCTGCGCGTGCGATGAAGTGTTATCGGAGTGGGAAAGCTCGCTCTTGAGGCGGAACATCTACTGGGTTCTTAGCCTGTCGCCAACCATAGAAACCATGTATAGCTTATAAAAGCTATTTGGCATGCTGTTACTTTCCAGCAAACAGTAACAGCATATGCTTGGTATACCCTGTTGCAGGTCAAGAAAAGCGGGACAATCTTTTCGTGCAAAGCCCTCCACTCTTTCCACTTTTAGCAGAGCGGGCGCTGGAGAAAAGACGAGTCCCTGTTTGCATCCTTTTGCCGCCTCTTTACCGTCTGCTCCGCTCAATTGGAATGGGGTAGGGGGCTTTGCGGAAGGAGCTTGTTCTACACTAACCCACAACTGAGTATGGCGTGAACCTGGCGTACACATGCGGATGTGGTCTTGTAATCGGTAGGACCCCTTCTTCTCCGCTCGGAGTTCTTTTTTTACAGCGTAAATATGAAGACTACAGTCGGTCGTTAAGCCGTCTTTTCCGTCCCTCCCGACGAGCGCGTGTGCTGGTGCGTGCAGGTGCAGCAGCAGCGCGACGAGGCGATGAAGGAGATCAACCAGGCGATGGCAGTGCGCATCAAGGCCTCGAAGGACCTGTCGCGGCTGACGGAGGAGCGCAATGCGGCCGTTCAGGAGTACACCCTCATCATGTCCGAGAGGGACTCGGTGCACAAGGAGATTGAACGGCTGCAGGAAGAGCTGCAGGAGGCCCAGAACAAGGCCCGCCAGACCGAGGCCAGCCACAAGGCTTCGCTCGACGAGGTGGGAACACTCTTTCACTCCGCTTCTCTTCCTGCCCCGGAGAGGGTCGTGGGAGCTGCATTTGCGTTTAATGTGTGGACGCATAACTATACCCCGCTTCTAAAGTTTTGTATCTTAAAGGCTGGTTCGTACATTTGCGTTCGACTGTGATCAACGTTACTTATTCAGCTTGGTTAGGGAACTTGCCGTAGACGCCGCTTCAAGAGCACTAGCCCCCCCGCACCCCGAGGTCCACTTTCCGTTGTTTGACGTGCATCCGTTTGGGAGACGGCTGCTACGGTAACTGCAGTGTACTTGGTGGAGTACGCGGTTTTTGAAGCAGAGTGTTTTGATGGCACTTCACCGTAATCAATGGAGTACACAGCTTGGAGACACCGCCTCTAGGTGCTGCTTCAAATGACGGGCAGCAAGCTTGAGGGCAGTTGATTGCACTCAAATACATCGCAGTTCGTTGCACTCAAATACAAATGTGCGAACCAGCCTCAAGTTTACTCCACCGTGTTGCATGGTTTTGTGTTGTACTTGTTCGAAGACAGTGTTGGAGGGCTCTTCGGCCAGGTCGTTATAGGAATTTCCAAGGGTAGCGGTTGTTTTGGGAGAAAACAGCTCCCAACAGGTGCTCGATGTGTGTAGCTTGAGAGCCGTTGAGATACTTTTGTATTCTTATCAACGAGGTTGTATTACATTTTTCCTCCCTCACATACGGTATTGATAACTAGTAACCATTAGCTTCTGTCTTATTTGTTGCCTTGGCACCGTGTTAGTGAGCTTTCTCGGCATCCTTGCAGCAGGGAGATGTTCCTTGGGACAAGGAATCCTAAGAACTGCAATATGTTTCCTATGGTTTTATTTCTATAACTCATAGAGGATCCTCTCTGAAGTTTGTGGGGGCGCTTGCGCGACCAAGCGGGAAGGGGGCCTCGCTATAAGAGTCAAGCGAACTCTGCCCAGCGGCAGTCGCCGCCAGGAACTGGAGAGGTAATAAACACTTGTCTATTGAACTGGATTCCGGGTGCCGTACCTCCCTACGGGCAGCAGCAAGGTCAAACCGCTGCAAGTTACTAGAGAAAATTTAATGTGGTCAGGTATTTTGTTTGGTGTTTAGGGAACTGCCTGCCTACCTGACTGCCAAGATACAATCGACATTAGAATGCCTTCTCGCGAGACGCACTGAACTGCTCGGGTCAGCAACTTTCAAGGTACTTAATAACAGGGAAAACCTGGTTTTGTTTGGGGATGTCAGTAAGGGCTGGAGGAGTCGGTAAATTTTGAGGAAAGCATTTGTGCATCAGATGTCTTATCAGTGAGTAAAAGTATAATAAGTATGGGGATAAAAGCTTTAAATATCAATGCCACTTTATGTGGGCCCGCGAGATGTCAAGTTGAAAGCCTCATCCGCAGTTATTGCCCTTATTGATCGGTTTAGAGTCCTTGTTAAGAGTCTAAAGCGGGAGTCGGCAACCCACGGCCCCCGGGCCACATGCAGCCTGCGAGGCAGTTTCATGCGGCCCCTGGTACGACACCAGAAAAGCAATCCCCCCCCCCCCCTCTTCGCTGCTTTTTCGCATGCACTCGAGGACCACACGGTAGTTGTGACCTGCAATGGGGATTTTCCGGCACCCCATACTTAGGCAGAGAACGTCTTCACTTCCTTTTTGCCTATTTTCCGCCTGCCCCCCCCCCTCCCCCCCCCTTTTTGCGACTCATCGTCCGGCTTCCTCCATGTTGGCTTCGTGACGACTCGGCCTGCCGCTAAGAAAAGTTGCCGACCCCTGGTCTAAAGGATCAGTAAATGCCATTATTGATCTTTTGGACTCTTGGCATAAGCTATGCGTTTACGCCAAGCATTGCCAAGCTGTGCGCACTTGAAAAAAAATTCAGCGAAACAAAAGAAAAACAATTACATAGGACATATGGTAGTGACTATATCTATTTCCACTTTCAAAATAATCGATGCCACTTCCTGAAGTTGCATCGATTCTTCAGGAAGTGATGCCACTTCTTGAGGACGTGAAAATATTTTAAAAGCCATTTTGACGTCCCCCATCAAAATATTTTAGTCATTATTTTGACGTCTCAAACTTGGAACTTGAGAGCTTTAGAGACTGGACTGGGGAGTGATCGAATGTGGTGGTAAAAAAAGAAAAATATTATCTTGCTTGCAGGCAGCGTCGCGGTTTGACACACATTTTCCGAAAACCAATATCATGCGGTCGGCTGCTGTTTTTGTGACCTTTTAAGTGATGTGGAATGCAAAACTTCTCAAAGTACATGAACTACCAGGTAACGAGTAACACCTGCTTGGTTGTGCCCCACATTACAGAATGCGGCACCGCTGCTTTACATGATTTATTTAATATGTTTAATATAAAGAAAGGAGCTGAATGCCGTATCATAAAATTTCCAGTTTATTGGAAAATGTGTGTATCTCGTACAGCCATGCCAGAACCTTTGTTTGTTTGCACTGGTCAAGAAACATCAAGGAGGCGATGGTTGCATTCACACCCTTTTATTTAACATTCCGATCATTTCGTAGTCAACCCACTTGTTATACACGAAACCAAACAGAAAATCTAAACTGAACAACAAACTCACGAAGCCCAGTTAAAAACAGGGTAAGAGCCAGATGCAAAGTGAGACTGCAACCACTGCAACCAAACATTGATTTGCTCAAATGATCACTGTTCGCTAAAACGGCGTTCGCTCATGCGATATGAACTCAAACGCATTTCTATTTGTTACGTGCAGACAAGACAGGGATATCCAGCTCACCTTTGTTGTAGATTCAAACACTTCTAAGTGAGACGCGTGCTGAAAGGACATGCGAGCTCAAAACGTTCAGAACATCGCCGCCGGGCTGTCACGTCCAAAAGATTCAATTGTCAAGCCAGTCCCACATACACTCTGAATAAGGCATTTCCAATGCCAGTTAGGAGCGAAACTTCTTAGGCATGCAACAGATGAATCCGTCAAAACGTCAACACAACACCGACACCATCAGAAACTAAACAGAACGAAACCACAACATGGCTACCACTGTGACGGCTGCATTGAGGGGGGGACATCAATATAATAAAGCCACTATTTTGACGTTTTACGGAAGTGACGTCACAGATTTCAAAATAATTTTTGAAATATTTTGACGGTGGACGTCGAAATAGTCACTGCCAAAACATATCAGGTGGCCAAATGGCCGAGATGTCATCGCTCTACAGCCATGTGTGTGTTTGAAGGCACTGTAGTGGTAGATGCCGTAAAG
Source organism: Ixodes scapularis (assembly GCF_016920785.2). Lineage (NCBI taxonomy): Eukaryota > Metazoa > Arthropoda > Arachnida > Ixodida > Ixodidae > Ixodes > Ixodes scapularis. The sequence continues at coordinate 107,688,339 of NW_024609868.1, read as the reverse complement.
ACGTGAGTGATCAGTAGTACTGCATGACGAACATCAGTGTGCAGCCAAGAGACAAGTAGCCCCTTTCGACGGCTGGCTAGCTTTGCACCGTCTAAGCGTCCACATATCTCTCTTTTTTGTTGTGAAGGTGTGACTCTCATCTTGTTGTGTCTTCTCTCGTGCTGACCCCCTCTGCCCTTTCCATATAACTCCCGATTTGCAGATTGAGAGCCTGAAGCGCGAGATAGCTTCGGCGCTCCAGGACCGGGACCGGGTGCTGAAGGAGCTGAGCGACGTGCGGGACAAGCAGCAGCAGACGGAGAGTGCCGCGGCCTCTGCGGCGTCCCAGGAGGAGGGCGGCAGCCGTAGGGATTCTCTCTCCTCGGCTGGCCTGGCCGAACAGGAGCAGGCTGGCCAGGAGATGGAGAACCTCCGGCGCAACATGGAGCGCCTCCAGGTCGAGCTGGCAGGTGCGTGTATTGGAGTTCGCCGCCTGGGATTCTTTCGGAAAAAGAGGGAGGGAGGGAGGGGACGCCCTCGCGGGCGTGGCCTTGCGCTTGGTGCTTTGCAAAACTCCTGTCTCTTTGCTGTATCCCAGAGGCGCTCTAAATGCGCAGCATTTTTAGGTTCTTTTGTGATGTCATGCTGTCAATTAATGTCACAGTGGTATGTTACTTTATGTCACCATGTGACACAATGACGTCACTGTGTTACCTGTGGTACTGTGGGGGCACCATGATGTCACAGTATTATGTGTGACACCATGAGGTCAGTGTTATGTGTGACACCATGGTGATGCCGGGACGTCAGTGTTATATGACAGCATGATGTCACATGGCATCGAAATGTCGTGTGATGTGACATCACAATGTCACGTCACGGTGTCCTGTTGTCACAGGATCGTGCGACGTGACGCGACGTCACAAGATGCAATGGTACCACACAATACCGTGACATCGCAGTATAGTGGGATGTCACTGTGTTACGTGATACTAAAATGTTACGCTCGTCATGGCGTCAGGCAAAGACTGTCACGCCGGCGACGTCACATAAAATACCGCGACGGTGTTCAGGTGGCGACGTCGTGGCAAACCTTTTAAAATGCTTGTGACGTTGCACGAACACTGTGACGTCGTCATCAAGGCTTTTTGCTACGGAGACAAAAGCGCCAAGAGCTGGCCCTATATATGTTAAGCATTTGGAATGTGAGGTTGGCTGAAGCTGACGGAAAGGAATGCATAAAAGAGACTTCCAGAAGCCCGAGAGCGGCATTTTGCTGAGCCACTTCAGGCCGGTTCACATGTGCAGCGCAGTGCCGAGTCCGTGCAAGGTCGGCACTGTGTGAGCTCTGTTACTGTGCCTGGATTACTTCTCCAACCAGCGTGTTTCTGCCGATGCATTGAAAGTGGTCCCCACGTAGCAACAGATGACGTCACAAAACTCGGGGCGTCGTGCCGTCGGACATCACAATCCCTGGTGGTTGGTTGTAAAAGTGCCGGAGAAAAGTACGAACGAATGTGAGTGTCGCTGCTGTCGCGGCTTCCCAACTCCTGGTTGTCGAAGCTTTCGTGGACCGTCGAGTGGGAGGACGACGCACACCAGAACGGGTGTCTGCCACATCCGGCAGCACGACGCTTCTAGGAGGTCATCGGGCGGAAAGTGGGGGACCACTTTTATGGATGGGGTAAGCGCACCCGTCCGAGACGCGTTCCAGACACCGTAGCACCGGTCTCGGTACTTCATGCCTGTTGCGTGCCGCTCCAAGATGTGCTCGCAGCGACGTGGACGCGAGCTCTGCAGTGCTGCGTGGTTGCGCTAGTGATGATATTGGAGGAGGAAAGGTCTTGTCTTTTAGGTAAGGGGTTCTCAAACTCCTCTACTCGAGGAACCTTGCCTTGAATGGCAGCCGAGGAACCCCTCCCAGTCTGGGCATCGATGCAGCGAAGCACCGCGGGAGTTTACGGACCTCGTAAGAAGTGATGCGCGCACTAGGGGACATTTGCCCTATAGTCGTGTGCCGAGGGATGGCTCAGATCTTCTAGGTTCGCTTTTGGGTGCCTGCTGTCGGAGATCCGGCTCTCACATCTGGGCGTGTGTTCCTCTCCCCGGTGCAGAGGCCCAGCAGGAGGCCGAAGTGTGCAAGCGCCGCAGGGACTGGGCATTCAGCGAGCGGGACAAGATTGTCCTGGAGCGGGAGAGCATCCGCAGCCTGTGCGACAAGCTGCGGCGCGAGCGGGATCGGGCTGTCAGCGACCTGGCCGAAGCCCTGAGGGACTCGGACGACGTCAAGCGCCAGCGCAACGAGGCGTCCAAGGAACTCAAGGAGCTTAAGTGAGCCACCAGATTCAGTGTCTTTGGTCGCTGACAACTTAAAAAATGCCCGGTTGCAGCGTGAGTTGATAAGAACGCCAGAGAATGAATCGGGAACTAAGAAGCGTGAGCTGCATTTCTTAGGCTCTCGGAGACTGTAGGGGTTTCATCCGCACGAATATACTCTACTTACCCGATTGTAATGTGCACCTTTCGTTGGAAAGATATAGAACCTAAAAACTGCCTGTGCATTACAATCGGGTAAGAAACGAATGTTAGAATCATTATCCTCGGGTATAAAGACAGGGTGTGTGCTAGAATTGAGGGCCTTTCTACAATGGAGTAAATATTATATGTGTGCGATGCTGAGCCACTGCCTTTCTTCAAACGCTGTAATGCGCACGTGCAATGTCATAGTTTCTCCCTTTGTGTGCGTGACACGGTCCACTTGTCCAAGATGCAGGCTCGCTGCATCTTGGACAAGAAAAGAAAGTAGGAAGTGGCACTGGAAGCAATTGTGCTTTCACATCTTCCGCGGGGTTGGCTTCGTAAAAATAGTGATTTTCCTGTCCTACTTGGACTTGGAGAAGTTTTCTCTGAGGCAGTTTGAGCCTATCAGTTCCTCTTATGTAAGTGATATTTCTCTGAGTTCTGTGAAAATTGGAAGTCTGTAGTTTTTTTGTTGTACTAATTGTCTCCTAGTAGTCTAATTGTAGCCGAGATTATTGTTGTCATAGCCTATTCGTACAGTAGACTCTGATTAATTCAAACTTCAGGAAGTCACAGATTTTAGTCTGAATTATCAGAAGTTTGAATTATCAGAAATTTATCTAAATATGATACTAAACAACATTATGATTTGTTATATGGATAGCTACATATACAAAGCAGATTTTTGCCAGTTTCCTCTATATCGGCGTAATTATAAGCAAGTACAAGCATAACACATTGGTGAAATAACTGAACTTAGTCTCTCTGGATGTCCAGAACACCATGTTCGGACTACAGTCCGTAATACGCATTTAGTGTACGTCGGGTATTGCGAGGATACGGGAATACAGTAGACTCATTAATTTGAACTTCAAGAAGCCACGAATTTTGTTTAAATTATCGCAAGTTGGAATTATCAGAAGTTCATCTTAATATGATGCAAGATAAAATTATGTATGTCATATGAATGACTACACATACAAAGCAGATATTTGAGGATTTCCTCTCGTAGGGACTCCTTATCATAAGCAGGTATGCCATACATAAGACATTTGTGAAATGCATGACAAGTTTATTTATCCCTTAAAAATGTTGTTTGTCGTGGACTATTTAGACAGCAGATCACAACTCAAAGCATAATTAACTTTGCTCATCAGGCCAAGAGGTTGTCTAACGTGGTCTATTAAGCAGGGAACACATGAGCAATGAAAACTGGCTTCTTTGGCAGTTTTCATAGCAACTTGCGTGGACGCTGCGACGTGGACCTATGCCATGCCGCCACGTCACAGTGTACGTGCAAGTTTCTGTGGAAATGTTTGTGAGGTGCCCTTTTAGAGCTCATGTGTGCCCGCTTGAGCCCCATTGAGTGCGCTTCTTACCGAGCATCAGTGCACCGCGGAGAAGCAACACCCGCGGAAGCTCACTTCGCAGGTGTTGCTTCTCTGCACTGCACCAGTGCTCAGAAAGAAGCGTACTAAACGGGGCCGCGAGAGCAGAAAGTATGAATTAAGCGAAAACACCGTTCGAATTAAGTGGCTTATAAATACACTAAAAACACAGTGGGACAAAAAAAATATTTCAATTCTATTTGAATTAATCGGAAGTATGAAATATCTGAGTTTGAATTATCGCAAGCCTACTGTAATTTCTTTTAACTTGTTCCGACGTCGGGCCAAAGCACAGGTTAGCAACAAAAGCGTCGAGATAAAAGCTCGGTGCTTTCATTGCTGCTACGACTAGTGAGACTTTGCAGCCTATGAAGTACTCGTATCTGGATTCATAATACTCCTTCCGCACTGTCAAATCGGTCTTCCTCGGGCAGTAAGTGAGCCACCACACTGTGATGATCACAACAACTTGTTGTGAGACATATCTGATGACCTAAGATTAGCTTTCTTTAGCACTTTGTCAACAAATGAAGACATGAGTGAAGGAAGAAGTGAATAAGAGAGCTACCATATTTACACAATTGTAAGTCGACACCCCCCCCCCCCCCCCTCCCCCATGCACATCAGCAAAAAAAAACAAAAAAAAACATCTTTAAGTGCACATTTTATTGTTAACACGTGAGAATGGCAAAGTACCTCTTTCGAAAACCCAGCCTTCAACACGCGATCTATGCTTTCTTGTGTGCTTTGGCTGCGCATGTACACATGAGGGGCATGAGATGCCTAGGCATTATCGAAGCTAGGAAGTGTACACTGGATGCGGGACAACTGAAGCTGCTCCCTCTGCCGTTCTCACTCCGTCTGCGACTGGACTACGACTCGTCCACACTGCTGATGTCTGTCCCATCGTCATCACTGCTACGTTCTCGAAGCACGTCATCTGTGTCGTCCAACGAAATTTCGCACTTCGTAAATGAGAGCATCGACCTCATCTTCCGCACTTGCTCGGCGATCGTGTTGTGTGTCACAAGTAGGGACCGATTGCGCACTTTTGCGGCGCGCGTTGCAAGCCTGACTTCCAACTCCGGAAGGCATCCCCAGCTATCCAGATTTTGGCTTGTGAAGGCCTCTTTGTTTGCTGTCACAGTTCAAGGTCCTGCGCCATTGCATGACCTTGCTGGAGCAGCGCCCGTTCCGATGGGTCGAACTTGCGTCCAACAGCGGAGTTGTTTTTTGCTTCTGGGTGTAGAATGGCCATAAACGAGCACCGAAAACCTAAACTACCTGGATCACGGATGTCAATGCAAAAAAACATAGCTATTACTCTAGCGTTACCTCAACACTTGATCGAACAACGTGCGACCGTGATTTGCTCGAAAAACTGCGATAAGACGCCGTGGGGAGTGAGCCGTGAGGCTGTTCCAGCGGCCTCCGGAGTTGCTCTTACAAGAGGTGCCGCCACTCCCGGAAGTTGGGCGCGTTGTGCGCTGTTCGCCGCCTTATATTCGGGGTTAATCTGCGAATCGCTATCAATTATACTCGTTCGCGCAAAGAAAAAAAAAAAAAATTGTAAAATGAGCGCACAGATTAGCGCAGTTGCTAGAGGTACAGCCGGCTGAACTCGTAACAAGTCGAGGTGTTCATGATATCGCAATTGTTTCGTTTTTTCCGGCGGTAGAATGCTTTGGTTCGATTATAAGTTGACCCCCCCCCCCCCTCGTCTTCAGATTTTCAAAAATTGAAAAAAGGGTCGACCTATACATTCGTATAAATACAGTACATACAATAGAATTTAGGTCTGCCTTTCCTAGCAGCACCTTCCTTTAGCACTGTACTATAGAAAGTTACTTCCATTCACGTCACTCTTGTGAATTCAGTAAATTACTCATTCTATAGACCTTTCCAGCGGAAATCTCGAACGAAGCGATTTGCAGCAGGCATCCTTGTTTTTGAGAGTGTACGTCAGTGTTGCCCAACTGCGCTGGGCTGTGGCAACCTGCGTAGGTGCGATTCTGGACGCTGGTGGCAAATAAATTGCCATGTTTTTTTGTTTTTTTTTATTCTATGGTGAATAGAATTTCTTGAGGTCTTTAAGAAAGCATTGTGCCAGTTTTGGAAGCAAAAACAAACGAATGAAAGCTATTTTTGGCTAGTTTGTACGCTATAGAACAAGTGCAACTGGAATGTTTGTTTTATTTTATGTTGATATTTTTATGGCACTATCCACTCAGCTGTGTCGATTTACAAAGGTCTTGACTGTCGAAAATATTTGACCACACAGGATAGCCGAACTGCATGGGTATTCTTCGCTCTCAATATGAGATTCAATAAGCCTTATCGATCAAACACTATATACTGTATGTACCCCATGGTGCTGCGTTATCCAAACAGGATTTGAAAAAAGGTCTCAAATAACAGTATATCCAACACAGTATCGACGATGGTCACTTCGTGACGATTTGATGGAATCCAGTTTGTTCTGGGGTATGTTTTGAAGAGAGCTTCTTTTTTTGCACAGAGCCAAACCAAATGAACAAACCCGACCCTGTCAGCTATTTTTCACAAAGACAGGGAACATAGTTGGGAAGGTTTTTCTGAGATTATCTCGACGAAAATAATCCTTGAAGAACGTTGAACGGTCCGCGTCGCAGGGTGATTGACATTTGCTTTTTTTGTTCGTTTCCTGCCAAGGCCGAGTAGGCTACGAGCACTGGTATTCCCTGCTTCTCACAGTGAAATATAAAACAAAAGAGGTAAGCATCCTGAACGGGCAAATGAAGTACTAAAAACTCTCAAGAAAAGCCGGCAAACTCGGAGTGCACAATGCTGGTGGGGAGTTGCGCTGACCAGGTTTCCATGGCATAGGCGGGTGGCAGAAATTTATGGCCGATAGGGGTCGCTCGAGCTGCAAAATGGCGGTGGCCAGATATCTTTTTTCGCAAAGGTCTATTTGCGACTCCAGCGAATTATAAGGGGAGCGCTGGTCAGGCAAAATGGTGGACGAAAGGAGGTCGTTTTCATCATTTAGCACACGAACCACCATAAATTTCTTGCACTGCAGCGGGAAATCGTTGTTATATATGAAAGCAGTTTTTCGACGGTAAAAACCTTCTTCTGGTAAGTGCATAGGAATGACACGGTGGAAGTAGAAAAATAATTATTGGAAACAATGTTTGTTTCTATACTGCCTACGAGAACCAAGCAGCGATAGAAGACGACAGAGTCGAAACGACTTCCTCTCTTGAGTTTCTCGGCATAGCCGCTATGCGGCGTTGATTTCGGTGGAGTTGCCAACAGTTACCGGCAGGATGGGAGTGGCAGCACATGCACGCTTGAGGCTCACTGGCTGCCGAAGTGTCTTCAAAGTTAGAAAGCGCGCGCTGGAGGCGGGACGTCCTCGTCTCTTTGGTGACCACAGTTTTTGCGCCGCGACTCTCTCACACTTGTGCCATTCTGTGCAGGGAAAAAATCGAGGCACAGCTGGAGAAGGAATCTAGGATGAAGCAGCTAAACTCCGTGGGCAATAATCACAGCAGGGACTCGGCCATCGACACGGACCTCCAGGAGTGGGAGACTGAGATCAAGGAAGTGCATCTCGTGAGTCCACCCTCTCTGTCCTTCTGTGTGTCTTCTGGGTTTTCCGGTCACTTCGCTGTGTCTTCTGGGTCGCAAGTGAGCTAACGAGTTTTCCTGAAACAGTGGCGTCGAGACGTTTGTGCTGACTTTTCGTTTTGACGGGAATTTTTACAGCGAACTTGTATGGGACACTGGTCGGGTTTTTTCGTGTCTGTCGACAGAACAGTAGTCGACGGAATAGTCCAGAGAAAACCATAATGCGCACCTTATCACCATTTGTGCGCCTTATCTCTTATCATATGGTTTTGACACTTGTTTCAAAAAGAAAACTACAAAACAAGTATAAAAACCACATGATAGATGATAAGCACATAGCGCTTTTTGCATGCGTTTCTCTGTAAAGATTGTGGTTGCATAAGCTGTTGTGGCGACGGCAGCATAGAAAGTCTTTCATATATAAAAAAAGTTTTGGTACAGTGCATTTACTTTTTTTTTGTCAATAATCTGGTATAGACCTTTTTGCTGTTTACGAACAGGAACTGCTGCTTGAGTCCCAAGCGACTTCCGGTCGCACCATCATTGCAAGCCTGTTGAGCTTTCTAATGTCACCTGTGCTAGAAAGCATAAATGCTATACTGATTACAAAGTTGGAAATTTATTGAGGGCCTTCGGCTGTACAATATTACATCTTGGAGGAGACAGGTTGGTTTTCAAGAATACTCTAAACATTTTAACAGATCTCGCACTCCTTCATTCTTTTGGCGTTCACCTGGAGGACTGGTGGTTAAACATTTCACCTACATTTCAAGCAGCAATGTTAAGGTGGCCTTTGTTCGTTATGTTTATAAACCAGAAGTTCTCTAAGACGCCAAAGACTGGAGCACCACCAGGGCCCGTTTGCTCGAAGCACTAACCGCGGCTAAAGTTAGCCGCAGTACCTAGGAGAGGGATTTTGAAATCACGTGACTGGCTCGGTAGGGATGCGGTGAAACATGGGCGGTGCCCCAATAAGTGAGCGCTGCTCGCTTTAAAACTAATATGTTGTTGTAGCTGCAATATTGGGCACGTTAGTCAGCAACGAATGGTGCAGGAGGCTTTCGCTTTGCCTTACCTCACCTAAATCGCAAAGCATGAGCAATGACCTCGCCACATTTTTTAGATAGTCTTTCAATTCTGACCATTCCTAAGCCTAAATGAATACGATAATTGTCGGCATGGCAACATCTTTGGAAAGTGGATTGCCTTGACTCAATCGGCCGGGTATTGGTAGCACACAAAAGCACAGAGGAAAACGCTAGAAGTGTAATTCTACGGTCCGCGCACGCTGGCCTTCCTCTTATAAAGGATTCGAAGTAAACAATCATAATAAGGCTTTGACGAACGTGTGTGCGCAGCAAAATTTGTCTTAGACTTTTTGCTTTAAAACATTTACTACTGCAGACGCCAGCACGTGCAACGCATGTAGCATGCATGCACCTCGGCGAAAAGTAAAGGTTTGCTGGAACGCCACGCACAGGCATTTGTAAAGCATCCCATTTCGAGCTCCGTGTTTGTGGTACCATCCCTGCCATGCACAATGCCGCCTGAACCTGCATTGATAGCACGCTGCACATAGATGCACAGATATATGCTCCAAACAAGAAAGTTTCACAAGAGAGTTGAGCACCTTGTGATTGATAAGATGCCCAACTTGGCCCGATGCCAAACTATCTGCCAATGTGATTGCCAGTTTTCCTGCTTCCCCAGCGTTAGTCTTCACTGCTCTTTTCTCCCGCTTGCTAACTGTTGCGCCTGGTTGGTTTTTATATTTTCTTGCCGACTCTTTTTTTTTTTTTTACCAAGAAAACATAGCAGTGTTAGAAAAATGCTTTCACAGAACAAACATTGGCGCTGTATGCTGATCGGCAAAACAATGAAACTAATTTGAGTTTTATCTAGCTCTTGCGCAGCCGTGCTAGATATGTGCAGAAAAATTTGTTGTTTTTTTTTAGCTTTTTTAAACTTTTCGTGCTTACCCACCGAGACATGGTGCACACTACTTTTTTTTAGGAATTTCAGGCGGGGGGTTGCCGATTACTCGGCATATTACAATATGTATGCATGACGGAGAAAAACTTTGTTAGAACTTAAAAGTAGGACCTATCTTTGGCGAAGTTGATTCGCAAGCGAATTTACGGGCATTTTATAGAAGGACGCCTGCGTAGCAGGGTCGGACCATGGCAGTTAGTTCATATTATCTAGAAATTCAAATTAACAATGCGTGACGAAGCTTTCGTTGTAAAGAAGACGCCATACAAAATTATGTCGGTGAACTGGAATGGGGTCATCCACCAACGAACGTTACATGTCCAGAATAAATAGAACAGTGCAAAAAAGGACTCGCCTAACTATACGCATCCTCTCACTGGACTGTTGGGTGTTGCTCATGATATTGAAAAGTTCCTGACAATTGAATGGAAAGTGGCTGCTGCACCTCTTGACCAGTTGAACCTTGCACGTCTTGCAGAGATACGAAGGTGATCTCGGCCTGGACATTTCGGGAGGCAAGGAGGACGTGTCGGAGTCCTCTGCATCATTTTTCTACATCAGCAATGTCCTCAAGGGAGGGACGGCAGACGGAAAGCTTTGGTGGGTCGTGATTCCGTGCTTCTAAGCTCGATCGTGCCTACAGTCAAGGACTACCCTCTGTGGCAGGGCTGTCACAGATGTGATACGTTTGCCCTTGCCTACCTTGAATGCCAGTCTGCACGCTCTCACCTCCTCCGAAATGCCGTAGAAATCTGTTTCCGTGTATAGGAACGACGTAAAGACTGTACATGTTGTTGATCTTCACTGCTATTCGTTGAGGATATTCTCATAATCAAATTTATACCGCTTTTTTTTGTCTTAACAATTAACTTGCAAATTGATTAATTTTCTTGGTGAGCAAATGAACGTCAGAATGTTGGTTTTAGGCACTTATTTGTTTGGAATCTAGAAATTCTTGCATACTCCCTCTTGAATCGACGAATTGCAAAGATTACTGCATTGCATTTTTTAATAGCATACGTGCTAGGTTAGTTTCGTGAATGTTTATTCTGCAAGCCACAAAATCGCTGATAACAGTTTTCTCCATTAATGGTGCGACCTTTTTCGTTGCTTTCCAGCGTTAATGACATTGTCTTGAAAGTCAACGGTCTCGACGTGGCAGGGATGGACAAGCGGGCCCTGTATGAGTCGGTGCACGACTCTAAAGGATCTTTGACCTTGGTGAGCAGCGGGGTAATTCCCGATTTCTGAGCTTTTCGCATAGTCTCTTAGTTATAGCGTACAATTGCGTAATCTCTTCTTTTAAACAACTGTCATTGAACTTTCACTGATAAGTGGAGAAAATTTTACTTCCCATCATTTAACGCTCACCGAAAGAATTATTCCAGTGGTGCGCAGCATCTTACACGCGGGTATTGATGATAGCCCATAGCAAGAGATACCACAATCGAAGTGGCTTTCATATCTTTGAGGCTGGTGGGAGGGATCTCTTGTCTGATGGCCTGTCTCTTGTGCGTTGTCCGATATATGTCGCTCCATGTTCTTTTTCGGGTCTCTTGTAGCTACGAAGAATGATAGATGTTTTCTTCTGGATCTACAGTCTCCCAAAACACGTCCAGATGGAGCCCTTATCAAAGTCATGCGCTGCTACGCTTCAGCGTTCGTTGCGTTTGGCTCTGCTTGCAGGTTGTGAAACGCAGGAGGGCCATGAGCAGTCGGGGAGTGGTGATGCTCAGCCTGAACCTGAGCACTTCTCGGGAGCATGGCCTCACGCTGGAGAACGGCCTCTACATCACCCGCATCGGGCCGGGCTCTGTGGCCGCCAGAGAGGGGACCCTGGCCGTCGGAGACAGGATCCTCTCGGTACCGCGGCCCTTTCATACTCCCGCGTTGCACAATTTGCGAACGTCGACTCGAAGCAGTGTGCTTCTGTCAGCTTGTTTATTTATTTAAAGGGTAACTGCAAAAAAAAAAGTGTTTTTTTAAACAGCCTATTTAGGACAAGCATGTCACAAACCAAATCTTCCTCGAAAAAACAATTTTTTTCTAGCAATTAATATTTACGCCGCAGGACGTAATTTAATCGGAGTCACAACTTTTCCACATTTGAAACTCCCGCTCTTTTGACACGCACAAAGTAGCTGGAATACGTCACTCCGTGACGTATAGCAGCTACTCCGTGACATAAAATACCAACTTTGTGGCGCACGATTTAAAACGGACGAAATAGCCACAAACTAAAGTCAGTCTCGCGCAATAAATATTGCTGGAAAAAAATTCGTTTTTGGCAGAAAATTTGTTTTGTGACATGCTTGTCCCAATTAGGCTGTTTGAAAATACACTTTTTTTTCTTTGCAGTTACCCTTTAACGATACTTCAGGTCCCACAGGGGTTCAGTCAGGAGGGTTTTCACACACTTAATAAGGCAGTAACAGTGAAAAAGCACGACAGTTTGTTAACAGCAATTAATGTGTGGAACACGGCGCGTACAAGTGACAGCACCATTTTTTACAACAGGGGTTGCATGTAGGGGTGTGTGCAGAGCAAGCCCTAAACATATGAGCTAGGGAGGAATGTCGTAACATAACACAGACTAATGAAACACCCGGATCACGCCACAAATAGTTGATGCTGCAGCAACGGCAACAATAATATAATGTTAATATGACCTTGAAGTGGTTTTGGTTTACTTTCATCTCTAATTCGAAGCTGACAGGGACAGCAAAATGCTTAAAATAAACATGCGTGGAATTTAAAAAAAATGCTCTCAAACTCTTTGTATTTCATTCCAACGGAGACACGCAGTATTAGCTATGCTCTGGAAATTGCGAGCCTTTCTTAGAGTGCCTTCAGCAGTTTTTTTGCCAAAGAAAACGCTAAATTGTACTTCATGGTGCCACAGGTAGTTTCAGTGGCCTGGCATGAGAAGCAATGTGATCGTTCCTAGGCCTAACCAGTTGTACGATTTCACTGTCCAAAAGCAAACTATGAACCACTGCACATTTGCTGACATCAATATATTCAATGAACAAAACATTTCACGGGACTGGGTAATACCTCATACAGTGGGACCTCGATTATGCGTCCCCAGTTTATGCGACATCCAGCATTTTACGACCAATTCGCCCGGTTCCAATGAACACCCCATAGAAATAATGTATTAAAGTTTGGTTTACGCTATGCGTGATTCTGCGCGTCGCGTATCATACAACGTTCTGGCTGGAAACGCACAACGAATTTGACGGCTGTATGAAGAGGGGGGCGGCGGCACGACAACGCGAAAGAGCTCCGCGCGCCATTTCAGAGGATCCAAAAACACACTGCCGGCAACCCAAGACAGCCGTTGCGCCGGGAGGGAGCATGTGACAGCGCTTTCTCCTCTCCCCGGGTTGCCATCCTTGCTCTGCTCATCCCATCATTCTCTCGTCTCTCGTTTACCCTTGCGCTCCTCTGTGTGCCTCTTTCTCGAACTCGCTGCTTCTCCCAGGACTGAGCACACTTCTGCTGGCTTCCGCTGGTTCCCGCTTTCGGGAAGCGTGAAAAGCGACAAGGATCCCATCGTTGCGACTGTGTACGCCGGCACCTTTACAGCACAATTTTATGGTTTTGTTTCAGTTTGTTCTGACAGTTTTTGCTTCGTCACAAAGTGCAGCAGATTATTAGCTTAGACATAATCTTAAACCTCCGCTTCTCTTTTTTGCGCGAGGCTGATCACTGTATCCAAAAATATAGCTTTTTCGGATGATACGACTCGCGGATTATACAACGATTTCGCGCGATTCCGCCAAAGTCGTATATTGGTGGTTCCACTGTACCAAGCTTTGTTGGCCGTACGCACCATGCAACCGTGCATGCTTCTGTAACTTCCGTGGATATGACGCCAATGCCTGCAGCCAAGCTGGCTTGGCTTGGCGTGGCTTGACCGCTTAATTGGCAGGGCCTCCTGGTGGCTTGTTCACGCTCTGCGCTCGGTCCCTCTTTTTCTCGACCATGCACAAAGTAAATAAAAGCGATAAAGTGTGTGTGCACAAGTGCGATTTAAGCTTGATCAGCATAATCGCAGGGCTTTTTCGTGCTCCCAGAGTTGCTGGACCTCTTGAGCATATAAAAAAAAGTATTTCAAACAGGCCAGTCCCAGAAGTTAAACTTCAAGTTACTGTGCAGTTTTTTCCTCTTCTTCGAATTAACCGAAAGTTAGAGTAAAGCGATTGAATTACCGAGGGTCGACTGTATAAAACAGGAGCGTGCTCTCTGTTTCAAAGTTTTCGCTAGGTAGTTTACTCCAGTAATCAACGGTTCTGGGGGAAAAAAAGTCCTTGTATAAATCAGTTGTAGCGAAGATGGGCATTAAGATAAAAAAATGACGATGACAGGCTGAGCATGTTTAAAGTTGAAACAGTATGGCATAGGAAACTCTTCATGGATTATGCATAATCTAGTTTCACCTGTGCCACCGGCATTGATTTCGAAGCTCCATTGAGAAACATGAAATGGGTGCAAAATATGTAGAGGTGTGCAGATGTCCCCATTGCTCGGGAGCTTGGTGGATTGACCTCTCTCATTTAAATTCAAGCTCGGCGGTGCTTGTGCCCTTTTCTATAAACACGAAGCAACTGCAATATGTACTTCATTTAGTTCTCACTGGACGTAGTGCTTTCCAGCTCTCGTGCTAGTTAGCTTTATTCTATCCTGGCAGCCATGTATTATGGTTGCGAGCTGAAAACAGTTGTCTTCCTATGGAGAAAGCATTTACGAGCTTTATAGGCTTGAATGTTAGCTTATTATTATGAACGAGAGAGTTTTAATATTTAAATGGGCTTGATTTGGTTTCAGATGAATGGAAAGCCGGTTGAAGATCTCAGGAAGGCGATGGAATGCTTGGACAATGCCGACTGTCCAGTTCAGCTCCAGGTTGTGAAAAATGCTGTCTTTAGCAGCTCACCTTCCAGCTCCACTACAAGCAACCACACCTTCATGGACAAACTAGAAAAGTCTCCATTAAACCACGGTCAGTATCCAGTTTCATAAAACGCCATTTCCCTCCTTACAACCACTTTGACTGCATAGTTTTGATCACTTTCCCACGACAATGAGAAGTTGCTACTTTTGGGTAGTTGTAATGCTAAAGTGTTCAGTTTGGGTCTGTGTGTACCACCGATTGGGTTGTCTGTGCCTCGTCACCGCTCACGTCCTTGGTACTCTCTTCTCAGGTCCACCTCCACAGCTCCTCGAAGAGAAGACGTTCGCGTCGTGCTCCGTGCAAACCGATGCCCTTTCTGAGAACAGCGGCGTCCACAACAAAACGTCCTCGAGCAACCAAGGGGGCAAGGGAGGGGGCTCGACGTCGGAGAGAGCCACAGCGAGCGTGCAGCCCACTCTCCTGGACAAGGCCTACAACAAGATCTTCGGCGACAAGCGGACCTCCAAGGAGAAGAAGGCGCCCCTCTCTCTGCTCCCGGATGAGCGCGGCCCCATCGCGGAGCTGGACTCGATGCTCGAGTGCTACAGCAAGCCGAGCAGCGGCTCCAAGCGCTCCTCGAGCCACAAGCACCAGGAGCACAATGGAGGCACGTGGCCCAAGTACCGGGGACCCCCGCTCCAGCTCGGAGAGGCCGGAACGGCAAACACGCTCCAGCCTCACAAGCGCCGGGAGCGCAAGTCCCTCGCCTCGTTCGCCAGGCAGGCGCCGTCGTACGCCGACTTCCCGGGCGGCGACGCGAGCTCGCCGTCGAGCGGGAACCGCACCTCGAGCTCGGGCTCGTACGCGTCTCCCGGCAGCCCCCCCAAGGCTCCCCCGTCGGGAGTCCAGCAGAGTTCGGAGCGGGTGCCGATGCACTACGCGTCCCCGTCGGGCCCGCCGCCCGAAGACCGCCTGGACTACTCGGTCGTCTCGGCCCACAAGGACGTGCTGGAGATGTACCAGCCGCGGGGGAACAAGGGGGGCGGCGGCCGGCCACATTCGGCCCACTACAGCCGCGAGGCTTACGCCAAGCCGATGGCGCCTTACTCGGAGGTGCTCCTGGCGACCCACGTGCACCAGAGCCTGCGGGGCGCCCCCGCGGGAACCGCGCTGTACCCGCAGCAGCGCCCGCACCAGCACGGCTACTACCCCGCGTACATCTCGCGCAGCGGGGACTCGCTGCTGGCGGGCGATGCGGCGGGAGAGGCGCTGCGCTACGGCACGGTGCCCCCCAAGGATCCGGGCCGGTACACGCCCTCGCCGTGTCCCTCGCAGTACTCCTTCTCGGGCACCTCCCCGACGCACAGCCTGGACTTCCCGCCGCAGTTTGCGGCACCCAAGCGGCTGGTGCCTGCCCACGTGCACGGCGGAGGCGGGTTCCGGGCGGAGGAGGTGTACCCCCAGCCGGCGGCTTACGACGGCCTGGCGACGTTCCCCAAGCGGAACCAGCGCATCCGCATCCCCTCGACGCCCAGCGTGACCTCCAAGTCGTCGACGGGGAAGGTGTCCACGAGCTCCATCGAGAAAGCGCCCTCGCTCACGGACCGCTCCAGCCCCATGCCCGCCTTCACCGTGGAGCTGCTCACCCCGAACGGGTCCAGGGCCATCACGGAGCTCAGGGGCAGGAGGTGGGCAAGCCTCGTTGGCGTCTTAACGCTGTCTGCCGTAGTCGCCTCGAAAATTCCCAGCTTTGGTATTGTTGCAACGGAGCCACTTTGTGGGAACACTTGTTCGCTGTCTCCTCGACATTTGTCTGACGGCAAGTCGTAGAAACCGTGAAAACTGACAGAGGAGGAGTGTTAGGAGAAAGAAAATTTTTCACTATTTGCCCTCTTTCTGCTGCAGGGTTCCAAAACTAATAACTAGGTGTTCTTTATGAAGAACTATAAAGGCACACAGACTGTGCTGTAGTCAAACTTCTGAGATGTCTTTTGAGTGTTCTAACTCTTCAGTGCCTAAATGTATTGAGTCTTTGGTGAGGTATTGAGTCTTTGAGAATGATTAAAGTCATTCTCAAAGTCATTCTGGGGGCACATTCAACACCTCACGGAATGAAAGGCCGTTGTGCTGGATTTCGTATGTCGCCTACCGGAGGACATCGCGGGGCACAAGACACGTTGGCGTTCGGTCGGGACTGCTATCCTCATCGATCAAGTCCCAGGCAAACACTGATGGTGAACTGCTTTGGGGCACTTAAGGCTATGCTTGAAATGCGGGCAGATATTATTAACGTTATTGAACGCTTTTTAACTGTTCTTTCTAATCTAAAATTTTCCGTCCGTGTATTTCCCTACTTATAATTTAACGGATAAATTGACACTGCATGACCGTATATGCCAGTTCGGTTTCTCTATTAAAGTCGGTGAAAAAGTTGATAAAAATGTAGATTTTTCTTCACTTCCGATACGACTGTTCGTTGTCTTCTAGACAACTTCAAACCATTCCTTCTTGAATTCTGCAATCTACATGTTATGCGGGGGTTCGCAGTCTTCTCGGGGTACGCCCATCTTTTTGGCATGGCAGCCAAGGAACTCCTTCTGATCATGGCATTGATGAACAAAAAGGCTCTGCAGAAACTTACTGACCTTGTAAAGATGATGCACACGCTAAAGAATGTTTGCCACACAGTTATGTATTAGTTGGTGGCTCAGAACTGACGGGACACTTTACTTGGACGGTCAATGAAATTTGGATGCTTGGGAAATGCCTGAGGGATCTGGGAGAGTTTGAGAACCGATGCATTGAAGGACTTTGGAGGTGAAGGTCCCCACCAATTTGTGAAACCCCTTGCGTGCCCAGGAGGCCCAAGCCTGGCGACATGCGTCGGATCGTGATAGAGAAGAGCCTGGAGCCCCTGGGGATCCAGATCAAGTGCGGGGCGGGGGGCACCATTTTTGTGTCTTCCGTGTCGGAGAACAGCATAGCTGCCCAGGCTGGTCTGCAGGTCGGAGACCAGCTGCTTGAGGTGAGAGACCATTTCTCGGAAAGGGGGGGGGTGCTGTATGCACATGCGGGGCAGATGTTGACGTGGAACTCGGGAATGATACCGGTTTTTGAATTTGCGTCTAAATTATGCTGACAGATGGGGTGCTCTGCAGATACCGCGATCGTTAGAAAGTTTTAGTGGGAAACTTGGGAAACTTTTGTGGAATTCTTGTCTCGTGGATATCTAGCAATGGAGTAGCCAAGAATTACATTTTTTTTTTTTTTGGTGGGGGGAGAGGAGGGGGGGTTTGCTAGGGAGCTTGGTAGGGTTGTGCGAATATTCGAAATTTCGAATAGTAGTTCCGAATAATACACTATTCGACATTCGCTTCGAAAAAAACTGCACTATTCGCATTTTTCGAAGTGTTGATTACGGCGGGTTAGCCCCGTTGAGTGCGCTTCTTACCAAGCACCAGTGCGCTGCGGAGAAGCAAAACCCGCAAAAGTGAGCTTTGCGGGTGTTGCTTCTCCGCATTACATCGGTGCTCACTAAGAAGCGCACTTAACGGGGTAACCCGCCGCGATAAACTATATTGTAATTGCGTGCTCAAGAAAAACATACATTCAAAGCGGGATAGTGCACCCATGCCGACTGTATTTGAAAATAAATGGAAACTTTGTGAATGTGTATATCTACAATGTAGTAAAAGTTTCAAAATTAAACTTTTATCGAAGAGTGTACTATGTTAGGCAGAGATGCTTCTACAACCTGTGTTCATCATGCGCGACTCATTCTTTTTTAACTTGAGATTAAAAAAAGAATATTTGATATATCAAGATTTGTAAATTCACTCAATTGGTATAGTTTGTCATCTATATAGGATTCATTTTATGTCAAATCCATCGTTTACTTGCCATCCCAAGACACCAAACCTTCTGAGATCACACTGCATTAATGAATGAAAAAGTGGAATAACCTTTACAGGTTTAGCTGGGTTTTCGTATTAGCATTATACAACGGTAGTGAAAGGCGTGGAGAAACTATTCAATATTCGAATCGAAAATATTCGGCCTAAACCACTATTCGCTTCGAATTCGCTTCGGACTCAAAATCCACTATTCGCACAAGACTAGAGCTTGGTGTGAAGAGTGAATGGGGGCAGGAGGAAGGGGAGGGGGGAGGAGGACGCTCTGCCTTGACACTTTTTCCTCTGTTTACAGTCTCCCCCCTGCAAAGAAAAAAGAAAGAATATAGGTTAATGAAAATAATGTGTTTCAGAGCACACCCAGACCTCCTCTATTTTCTGTTGCTTTGTTTAACCATCCTGAGAAAGAGAAGACCCAAGCACCAAACAGTGGTTAGATTTTTGGGGTAGGCTTCGCGGCAAAAGGGGTCTCTTGCCCTATCCTTCCTATATGTGTCACAGTTGTGGGTGCCAAACCTGAAGAACATTGATGAGCTACCTTCACCAGTTTTGCATAAAATTAAAGGCGGGATGCTTCCCTCACTACGTAGAAGGTGGTAAGATTGTCAGGCTTGAAGCAAAGGCGGTCAGAGACCCCAGCAAGTGTAAAGTGTAATAAGTCATTGCTTTTCTGGAGCAGGAAGGACATTTAGGAACATGGACACATACCATTGATTTAGCAGATACCTTACAGATTTAGATAAGAATGCAGGCACCAAAGCGTCTTTACACACGAAAGGTGCAGCTTTTATTCTGAATAAGCGGTGCTTTTTGTGGTCACGCGTGTTGTTTATTATTTGTGATCTTGACTTCGATTTGTTATTGTTATTATGGATGATTTTTCTGGGAATGGTAGGGTCCATGTTAATGAGACATCAATGTACTACAACAACTTCAACTTGGTCCTGCTTTTTTTTCCTCTAATGCAGTTTATGTCTTTGCCTTTTGTTCTAGGTGTGCGGAATAAACATGCGCAATGCCACATACCAACTGGCAGCCAGCGTTCTTCGGCAGTGTCGGGACAGCATCACAATGCTGGTGCAGTTCAATCCTGACAGTGAGTGCTTGCCGCCTTTTTGCACAGATCGTTGGTGTGACGCTTCATTGATGTGAGTAGCGACACGGCTCGTGAAGTAATTCAGAACCTGGTTGTTTGGCAATAGAAGTGGCCTACTCTACTGTTTGTATTCCAAAGACTGTTTGTATTCCAGAGACTCGACGGCTGTTTTGGCCACCCTCGGGACTCGAGGGTGATCAAAACACCTGTTGAGTCGGTTCTCCTTTTCGTCCAATAGCGTCTCTTGATTTTGGTCATCGTTAGGGGCGTGTCCCTCCACACTTCTAGCTTCACCTTTGGTGACGTCTTGTTGCCTCCAGAAGCTTTCTTCCTCCATGATATTATGAAACCTGCCTTAAAACGTAGAGCTTTACGTTCATTGTACGATTCTCGCAATTTTTTATATTCAATAGATTGACCTCACTAAGCGCTAGGTGCATGTGTGAAGTCGCCATAACTTTAGTTTGCAGGTGCCAGGTGGCAGTGCACATGCCCCGTTTTGTGCTGTACACGTACTGAGCTCCAGCGATGTTGTCGCGTATGCAGATAGACTAAGGTTTCATCGATGCATAGCGACAGCAGGGGTGTAGCCGAACTGCCTGGTGAGATCAGTGTACATATTCAATTGTTTATTTGTTTTCTACTCGAGCACTAGAATATCTGCTTGGTTAAAAGGTACACGCTAATTGCGCAGGATGACAGCAGCTGCTTTGTCGCGTCTTGTCGTGTCAGGAATGAAATTTTGTTCCTCTACAAATTTTCAGTTTTGGTTGCTTCACTGGGTCTTGCCACTTCCATCCCCGAAAAAGCATGAGCCGGTCAGACAGGGAAGCCGTCTGCCACCTAAGGTGCAATGATATTGTTCTGACAGCCACTTTGACCGCGCAATAGTGGTGTGCCAGTGAGCCGTAGATCCTAGCTGAAGATCAGTGCAGCTCACGTAAGAACTGAGCCCATTCCATTCCAACTTTGTTCCTGGCAAGAGGCGTCCAATTCCATTCCCATTTTGTTCCGGGGTTGTGTCAGTGTAAAATGATACCGCGAAATCATTCCAACTCCGGAGTGGCAGCTCCGTGAGACCTGCCACATACCGTAATATCCCGAGAGATGGCCCACCTAAAATCGAAAGCAAATCGGGTGAAAATGAGGGGTGGGCTGACTTTTGGCATGCGATCAAAAGAATTTGAAAGAATGCTAGTTTTAGATTCTGGGGCCTGCGAAACTTGTGATTGCAGAGAGGGGCGATGAACCAAAGACGACCACCCTTCCCAATCAGCGATGTTCGCTTATTTCCTATCCTGGCTAAGTAACACCATTTCTGCCTAGTTCACCATTGGCCAGGGCCCTGCAATTACTAAAAGTGGTCTATCTTTAGGTGTTTTGTAACAAATAGAAAATCGGGCCAAAAATGGGGTGTGGGTTATCTTTTGGAGATGGGGCATCTCTCTGAATATTACGGAACATTGAAATAATTGAATTTTTGTAAATTGTTATTATAAAAGCTCAGGTCATCTATTGCACATTATGTCTCTCATAAAGAATAAATAGTTCTTTTGGCATTTTTCATTGGTATTTTCGCTTCCTATGTGCAGCATTTGTTGTACAAAGGGCTTTTACCCAGACAGCTAAAGGGTGTGGCGTTTTAAAGCGCGGGCGTCCCTTTTTCTAGAATACCGGGAAGTGGCGTCGGACCACGTGACCACAAGTGACGAGAACTCTCCCGTGGACACGCCTGCCGCCTCTCCCAAGATGCGTCATTCCAAACGACCCGACCTAATTTGCATTTCGAACGATGATGTTCCCAGTTCAGCTACGTCCACCCTGACCCGACAGAAGCAGTCTTGCGTCAGGTGAGTGGTGGTGGTTCTGCAGTCGTGGGGTTGAGTGCAGCCTAGAGGGAAGTGGGTCGTGTGCATCATTTGGCGTGCTGACGTGCCATGCCTTCACCTACTTTGAGGACTGGGGACAAGCCGAGGTTTGGTTGTCGCTCAGCATCAAAAGTGTTTCCCACCGGGTCGAAAGCTGGCCCCTTGTGGCCTTTTCTCTGTCCCCTCTCACCCAAGTCCAGTGGGTCTAAAACAGATCCCTGCAAGTAGAATAGGTTGTATGTCGAGCTTCAAGAAACTTGGGTGGGGGTTAGAAAACCTAGCAAGCATGCTAACTCAGTTGGTATAGATTTTGTGATTTTAATGATGGATTTGAGAAAACGAGGTGTAAGCTTCATATGTGCTGGGAAAAAAAATTATCCCAGGAAAAAAATATGCCCATGTTTCTTCTTTGGGGAGGAGAGCTTCTGATTGTTGTGGTGTGTATTCCTGAGTGGAAATCGGCCGTCCAACTTGAGCAGGATTATGGAACTGGTAATGGTTGCATCTAGCTGCATCTACTTCTATAATCCAGCTCAACCCAGATGAATTGATTTTTCCTTATGCTCTGAGGAAGCAGCAGGATGAGAAGCATGCAATTGTAAATTTGCATGGGGACTAGATTTCAGCTGATAGATAAAACACTCATTCTGCTAGTACACACGGATGTGTAAAAGGTCTTTTAATTTTTACCTCAGATGCAAGTCCTTGCAGGAACTCAGACTTTTTGCAAAGAAGTCTGTTGGCAAAACATCGTTGAGCTCAGTTTTCTTGGTTCCTTGCTGGGATTCTTGTAGGAAGGAGGTAACAGAATTCTGTTTCAGTTTGCACAGAAAGTCTTCTCTCACCAGTGTATCTAGATATGCGGGAAAAAATATTGTCATATTTGCTCTATCAAAATGCATTGCTCCTATAAAACGTTGGACGGGAACAAAACAAAACAAAAAAAGAGTATATACTATTATATTGAAAAACACGTTATGTGGGATCAAATCAACAAGGTGTTCCAATCTACTTGGAGATTCCTGGGTTGTTTTGTGAACCTAGTGTGAGCTGTGAACCATGTTCAAAGCCTTTCTTTGTTCGCTTAGACATCTGAAGGGATCCTTTGGTTTGCTCCGTTGAAGGAACCTGCACAAGCACAAGTCACGAAGCGTTTGTCCTCCAAATTGATCGCTGTCCTTCGGTCTTGACTGCTCGCCAAGCAAGAGGTGGTTGGGGTGACCTTTGACACTGCTTCTGCCAATTTTAGAACACTGCCTCCGGGCAGAGGAATTTGCAGCTTCAGCTACTATGTTGGTTTGGGGTTTGGGCAAAGTTGAGATTAGATTTGCCAGAAATGGTGCTTTGCTTACACTTTGCCTCTTTTGTCTCTGTCATTGACCCAAACCTGCCCATTTTTGTGAGGAAACCTCCTCTCGTTCTGTTCACAAAGGTGAGCTCTCACTTGCTCAAGCTTTTTTGCCTTTTGAAGTTTATTCCATTTTTTGCACTTTACCAGCTCTGCATTGAACTAGGTAGCCACAGACTTTTTGGGCCCCTGAAGCTCTTTTTGCGCTAGGGATACATTGCATCCAGATACTTGTTAATTTTAGATTTAGTCTGAACCCTTAGTTAATTAATTTACTTATTGCACCCCATGACTTGTTGAGGGCATTAGTCATATCTGAGGGGGGTACACTGCTCTTTGACATAATTTAATGTGAAAAAAATCACAGTTTTTCCAATTTTGTTTTTGAGGATCTGCAGGTGGTTTTCATTTTTTCCTTGAGCAATTTTGTGAAATAAGTTCTATTTATTTTAAAATATTTCATTGAAAGTGAAGTAAACTGGGTCTATGGATGTTTTTCTTGTTATTCCGTAGTGCAGTTTGTGCAGTTTTATGCAGTTTGATATTTTATGAAAGCTATACCTCAAACTGTATGCAACCAATATTTTTTCTTTTTTTTTTTTTCCCTGGTAGAAGTATAACCGAGATATTCAATAAGGAGTATAAATATGCTTATAAATATGTTTATGTTAATTTTTTTTATATGCCTCAAACATTCCCATGATAATTTCAAAACTAAATAAATTTCAAGGTGTCATTAAAACCCTTCAATTATCGTAGACTTTTCATTTATATCTTAATGGATTCTGTAGACCTAGTTTACTGAGATATGTTTATTTTCTTATTTCCGTATTTAAAATTTTTTTAATCTTGGCCACAATCTTTTTGGATGAAATGTTTAATGGTGTCCAAGCTAATTAAACCATATATTAAAGCTGAGTACATATTTCTAATTGAAATGTAAATACAGATGTGCTAGGGAAATTTCATTTGAATTGGATCACTACTAAATACAGTAAAACCTCGTTAATTTGGATCTCATGGGACCGGCAAAAACGTCAGAATTATCTGAAAGTCGAAATATTGAATGGACAAAGAAAACTGCGTGAAAAGATTTCCCGGTGGCAGTCTTTTATTTTGAAAAGAAATCTGTTATTGTCGCCTTCTTTCTGGACAACGTTTGAGCGGAGACAACTTTTCTTAGCGCAGTCAGGTGCTCCAATGCACTCGCACTGTGAGAGGTGGTGTAGCAAAATTCCTCGAGCACAACAAGAGCCTCTGCAGCCTCTCGCACAGTGCGACAACGTGGCCCCTCACACACAGTCTTCATCTTCGTCCGAAGTACGCCCATCATCACATAGGGCATCCCTGATGATCTCATCGACACTTGGTTGACCGGCCACAACAACACCGTCATCAATCGCGAGGTAGTCAGCAAGTTTCTCTTGGGCAGGGAGGACACCGTCGAAACGGCCGTCGTCGTCTTCAGCGACATCTGGGGTCCCCACCGCCTGGCAGGCTTCGGACCGGACAAAGCCGCTGTGCTTAAAACAATTCGCGATAATCTTAGCTGGCGTGTTGTTCCACACGTACGACAAAATGGGGGTAGCACTGAGGAGCGAAACATTGTATTCCTTCGCAGACTGGATACACAGCAACATTCGTTCCAATACGTGCTTCCTGTAGCTGCTTGTTGCACACTGAATTATCCTTTGATCTGTGGGTTGAAGGGGACAGCAGTATTGTTCAGAAGCAAAGTCATGACCTGAATGCGCTCCAGTCCCGACACAGTGAAGTGGGCACCGCAATTATAGACAAACATTGACACCTTGTGCTTCTTGGCGCAGAAGCGTCGGTCTAGCTGGTGCAGACAATCTCGAAAAGTTTCAGACGTCATCCAAGCCTTCCAATTCGCTTGGTAGCCCACGGGAAGTCGTTTGAGGTTTTTGGAACATCTCGGCTTCTTCGCCTTTCCAATCACAAGAAGTGGCAAGCGCTCCGTACCAGTCATGTTTGTGCCGACGAGGACTGTGACCTTTTCTCTACTTCTTTTGCCGCCTGTGCAGGTGTCTCCTTTCAGTGTAATGGTTTTGTCTGGTAGGACTATGTAAAACAACGCTGTCTCATCTGCATTAAGATATTGTTCGGCTGATATGCAGTGAGGTGCTCGCGAAGCTTGACATTCTTCCAGTCGTCGACTACAGCGCCGTCGATGGCACCTGAAGACCAGTCCGTGTCTGTCTTTGAAATGAGCAAACCAGCCCTCTGATGCTTTGAACGAAACAATCTTCATCTTCAGTGCACACTTCTCTGCTTGCGCGCAGATCAGAGGACCACTCAAGGGCAGCTGTGCATCCCTTGCGCTTATGACCCACCGCAGCAAGGCATCTTCTAGTTTCAGATTTGCCGTCCTCCGCAGCCGTTTTTTTTTCACGGTGAACTCGTCGCTCTCGAAAGCCCGTGGGATCTCGGCCTCATTTCTCACGTACGCGGCCGAAGTGCTTCTCTTGACGTCGCACCTTTTCATCACTCGTTGTCGAGAGACGCCATCTTTCAGGGCCCTCAGTATTTCCACTTTTGTCGCTAAATCCTTAATCTGGTACTTCTGCCGCTTCTCTGGAAACGCCGCCATAGAGGTTATAGAGGTTACTGCGGTTGCTGCACGTGATGACGACACGCCAGGGGCGTGCAAACCAGTGCACTGAACGTGCGGCGTTCAAGAGCAAAACTGGCGCGAAACACGAAGAGCTGAAAGAGATCAGAAAAACAGAAGAGCCACATGTGCATCTTGGATGGATAGTGGCCTTTGGAACGGGCAGTAGTAGCTTGCACAACCCTCCGACTTCATCCGAATTAACCATAGCCCGTCCAACTGTCTCAGAATTAATGAGCATTCGGTGCCATTTACTAATACAGTCTAAGCTCATTATAAAAGACCTGGTTACGACAGACATTTGGATAAATAACATACCGATTTGTGAAGTTTGGTTGGTTTTCTTCTATGCACCGTTGACTCAACTTCATATCTGCATACAACATACTCCTTTTACGTCAGACCGAAAGTTTTGTCAAAATCAAGGCCTGTTATAACGAGCTTAGACTGTACACGTTTGACAGGACCGGATCGGCAGTTCAAATTATCGAAATCTCCGAAGTGCAGGTGTTGAATTAACGAGGTTTTACTGTAAAAAAGGAATTAGAAGCAGTGTTCCTCTTTTAGCTATTAAAATGAGAACCACACATGTGGCATTTTGTGACTTCTCCACTTGAGGTTGCATTCCTCAGGGTTTCGTTAAAATGTCTATACTGCCAAATAAGCCTTTTGTATGTGTCAAGGTGGTGACCGGGCTTAATATTGTATTCTTGCAGTCACTCGGGGGTTTTATGACGAAGAAGTTAAGCTCGATGATTACTTAATGCTGAATTTAGGATGGACTTTTGATTTGGTAAGCGCACCAATTGGACTGGATTGCTTTGTCCTAGTGCTTGTGTAGTTTCGATTCCCGTGGAGCCTGGTGCTTATGATTTCTAAGGACTTGTGCCGTTGTCTTGTTGCGTTGATGCTTTTGCTTGGTTGTGCCTTCTTCCTCTCGCTGTCTTGTATCGTGTTGACCAGTGCCATTCTGCCGCTCCTTGGTTTGCCCTGAGAAGCTGATATCTGTAGTGCTGTCAGCAAGCAAGTGTAGGTTTGAAAAGCCATTCCAGCTGCCTCTAGTTCTGGAGTGCCCCTTACGACTGACCCACGAAGTAGCCTGCTAAGAGAATTGGTTTGGGCTAAGCTTTTCCTCTTTCCATCACGTCCCCTTGTCTCTCTCCCATGCAAGAATATAACTGGTAGCATAAGAGAATTCTTCCTCCTTGGTTCCAAAGACAAACTGACTAGCAGACAGTTTTCTCGCGCTATCTTTGTAATAACGAAGGATATTACTGCTGTCTGAATTAACTTTCGGTCTTACAACATGAGCTTGCTATATACAAACTTAGTGGCAATTAGCTTTGTTTGATTATTGTTTTAGTAAGTGCAAAGATGTGGCAGGCTTATGATGAAATATCTTATCCAAGCCCAAAAAATCTTGCCATCGGCCAAATTGAAACTATATTATGTATATTTTTAATTGCTGTGATTTAACAGCTAGCGAAGCTAGCGCTGACTTTCTCTTGATCTTCTAGTCGTTCAGAAATCATGCAGTTATTCATTGGGTTCCTGAAAAGGGGACTAGTTGGCCTTCAAAATGTCAGCGAATGTTAAATCCTCATATACCTAGGGGCTGAGTTTTGCAGTTGGCAGCACTGGAGCTATCTTGTGGTATTTGCTCCACCACCAGGCTTTTGTATTTTTAGAAGCTTGTGCCTTCATTCTCTTTTTAATCGCTCATTTTTTTTTCTTTTTTGGTATTGTACCTTTACCGAATACTACCTCGATTGCTGAGAGCTGGACTGCAGAGCTCTGCTGAGAACTTTGTAACTTTTTGTTATGTTTTAGGATATACCAAAAAATGAAAGCCGTTTACAACTCTCTGTAACGCCGGATTAGAGCGCAGCTCGTGAGGAGGAGGATGGAAGGGTACTGAGGGATAGGATGGAAGGGTACCGAGGGATAGTCCTGAGGTCACGTGACCTCAGGGTGTAACCCTCATGACCCTCGTGACCCTCGTGAGGGTAACGCTCGTGACGGTAACCCTCGTGACCCTTGTGAGGGTAACTATCGTGACCCTCGTAGGGGTAACCCTCGTGAGGGTAACCCTAGTAACCCTTGTTAGGGAAACTCTCGTGACTCTCGTGAGGGTAACTCTCATAACCCTCGTAAGGGTAACTCGCGTGACCCTCGTGAAAGTAACCCTTTTGAGGGTAACTAACCCTTGTAACCCTCGTGAGGGTTATGAGGGTTACCAGGGTTACTCTCACGAGGGTTACGAGGGTAACCCTCATGATTTTTGTGAGGGTTACTCGCGTGACCCCCCCTAGACGTGGTTACGCCGACGCTGACGCTGACGCCACTCAAGCCGGAAATGGGCGCCTAAGAGCTGCACTCTAAAAGGACTGCATAAATAAGGATCAACCTGCACAGGTGTTAAAAAAATAACACTGTTCTGTACACAACAGTTCTAGTGTAACCATGGGATGGGACATGAGAAGTTACAAAAAAATGAACTGGGGAAATGAAAATGAGAATGTTACAGGATGCACTAAGAGCTAATAGACTGAGAAAGCATTAGCATATCCCAGCATATCTGGCTGCTCACTCATGAACCAGGTAAAAAGTCACAAGATCAGCGCACAAGTGACAAATTTCATGAATACAACTAGTAGTCTGTAATTCTTTTATAAAAGATATAGGTCGGCAAAAAAATTGACATAAGCGGTAATTTGATGAAGGCAGCAGGGTCAGAGAAACCATGACAGTATCCTTGGAAATGCAAGGGAACACTGTAGAAGCCTTAAAAAACAAATATTCTGTCAGACATGCTTGGTGATGCAGAACTTGGCAACATTTTTACTAAGCTCTAAAACAGAGAAGTGAGTAGATATAGCAAGCATTAGACCCTGGCCGCTTCGCCGCGTCGGTAAAGAAAAGGAGGCAGACACTGGGGCGGTCTTTCGCGCATGCTTTTGGCAAGTCTGCCTTCATAATTAGCGTGGTTGGACAGCGGTGCACTTAGAATGACCTGGTTCAAAGTGCATACATTTCGGTCAGTGCCGCATTAAACTTAGAATGAAGTGCTAATTCAAAATAAAGCAATTTTATTATAACGGTAGTCTACTCCACTTGGAAAACTCGTGGCAGCTTACCTTAGTGCTACCGAACTGAACCATCCCAATGTCTCGTTTGTTTTTTACTTGTCCTTCCTTTACGAAAGTTCACCTTTATTGGCTGCTCTGCCCACTGTCCGAGCACAGAATTGGCAGCTAGAAT
This sequence comes from Ixodes scapularis, assembly GCF_016920785.2. NCBI lineage: Eukaryota > Metazoa > Arthropoda > Arachnida > Ixodida > Ixodidae > Ixodes > Ixodes scapularis. Next base: position 107,659,832 of record NW_024609868.1, on the reverse strand, counting down.
TGTGTACAGGTTAGTCTCTACTTTTCCTCTGCAAACCTCTCTTTTCCCTTTCACTATTCCAAAGTGGAACTGCAGTCCAGCACTTGGTCACCCAGATGTGCGTGTTATGCAATCTTTCTACGAGTTCTCTTTTATTGGTTGTCACAGGCGAGAGGCAGAATATTTTTTGCTTGGCCTCTTCTGCTGGTGCACTGTCTTTAGTGATGCATGAACTGCACATTTGCATTGACACTACCCATATCTCTGGTGTTCCATGACCTGTGTGGCCTAAGGCCCCTATATACTGAAAGTTAGCACAAACCATTGTCTGAAGTGGGGAAGAGAAACTCCTTCTCGCCCATGCCCTTTCTCTCAACGTTTTCTTCCCCCTTGCTTCAATTGGATTGTGCGCGACACGTGACTGTTACCTTCTCACGATCCCGCACGATTCGGTCGTCTGCTCTGAACTGGCGTCATTTTCGTGCGAGGTATGGGTGTGGCTCCACTGCTTACGGCCTGACTGTATTTTTAACAATATTTTCTGTACAAGACCTTGGCGGCAACACGACGCCATATTGCTGCGCTATGGATTGTATGAATAGCCTTGCAAAAGAAAAAAAGCCTTTTACCGTCCTGGCGGAAAAAGAAAATATTCAGCGACGAAGGCAATGGGCTTCACCAGATCGATCGGAAACGTTTAGACTGCCTCCGAGGGTGATGGGTGTATTTGATGGGCAGTTAAATACACAAGGCGCGTTAATAGCAGACATGGCATATTCCCCCATGCACATGTGCATAGTTGCAGGTGGTATTTGAGGCTTAGAAAATGTATAAAAAAATAAACCAAGCTGCTGGTTTTGCAAAACGATGGGTAATGCTAAAAATCACTGAAAAGTCCCGAGTTTGCGCGCATTGTGCTGTCTTTTATTTGCCTAACTCGAGTGATGCCGAGTCTGCAAGTGCACTTCGTTCAAGATATTATACACCTTTCCATAAAAGCGTATAAGGGCACATTCATTGCTGTGTTGGTGTGCTAGGCACGCATACTTTCTGGCTGGCCGCATTTTTGAGCGAGCGCTGGCTGGACTGTGATTTTGATAAACAATGGAAACATACATACTCCATCATCTCATGAGTTGCATGCAGCAAAGGTAAAAGCACAGGCACGAGCGTGCGGCTTTCAAATTTGCATTTCTTTCACGAGCACTCGCGAAAGGAAAGCAACTCTGAAGCCATGTGCCACCGCCTATGCCTTTGCCATTGTTGCACACAATTCTCAAGGTAGAGTATAGAAAGTTGTAGTATAGCGTACGCTAAGGGTTGCGGGCCTTGCGGGCACGTGCTCAATCCATGCTCAAAGCAATGGCACGAGCTCCCGCTAGCAACGCAGTCTTTGCCCAGTATCCACCAAAACTGTCTATTTACATGCAGGAATAGGTGCATTCTATTGTGCGCCTGCTTCTAGCACGTGCTCCAATAAATGGATAAACGCAATATATTTTTGCAGTGCATGTCGATGTCCCAAAAAACTAAAAACTACACTGTTTTCTTTCTTTTTTTTTTCATTGTTTGCGTTTGGTGGAATTGGAAAGCTTGTCTTTGCATCCGAGCGACTCCAACTCTGCAGGCGCTTTATTACATTTTTCGATCGAGACATCTTCCCGTGCTTTAGAATTCTAATAAAGGTGCACAAACGCTAGTTTCTTCATGTTAAAAAACAAAACTGTCTTCATATATAAAAAAGTGTCTAGTCCACTGTATGCAATAGCACACAAGTAGAACTGGCATGCAGGGTCTCGGCTAAAAATCGCGGCGGGGGACATAGTGCGGAAGAAGGGCGAAGAGGATCGCCCTCGATGGAAAACAGAAAAACGTGGGGAGAGGGAGAATTGCGTTACTTTTCAGTATACAGGGGCCTTAGTGCGGCCATGCTGTGGGCAGGCAGAAGGTGTCCTGGGCTCACTTTCTCCTGTCAGTCACTACAGAGCCATTCTTTATGTGAGATGGATAATAGTTTGTCCGACTAGCAAAATGGTTGCACTTACATAATGGTTTAATGGATTGAGAAATAAGGTTTCATTATTGTACTATTCCGAGAGATAACCCACCTAAAATTGAAAGCAAATCGAGTGAAAATAAGGTGTGGGCTAATAAAAAAAAAAGTTGAAAAAAATAGATATTGTGATTTGCGAAACTTGTAATCGCAGGGAGAGGCGATGAACTAAAGACGACTCTCCTTTCCAGTCAGCAATGTTTGCTTATCTTTCGCCATTGGCAAGGGCCCTGCATTTACTATAAATGGGCTGTTTCTCGGTGTTTTAAAGAAATAACAAATCATGCCAAAAAAAGGGGGCGGGTTACTTTTCGGGGGTGGGGCATCTCTCGGAATTTTACAGTAATCTACCGACTCGGTGGCCACTTGCAAAAGTCATATGCTATTTATTATTTCTAAAAAAAATGTTTTTCAATGTCCTATAAGCATGCAGAATTTCATTGAGTTCCACATACATATGTGGAACTTTTCCAGCTGTGCTTAGTTTCCCATGGTCTGCAATTTTTCTTGCCTTCTGATGAGCTGAACATTTCCTGGTCTTTTAGGGTTTCACAAAGAGATTCTGTTGTGTATTAAAGATGGCATCTTGAGCGAGATGGGTTTGTATTTCAAGCAGCACACCCTCAGTGGCCTAATCAGCCGTGGAAAGACAGATGCCCGTTTCAGGAAAGGCAAAGAATCGTATAAACATAGTATTGTGTTTATACGATTCTTTGCCTTTCCCGAAACGGGCATCCGTCTTTCCACGGCTGATTAGGCCACTGAGGGTGTGCTGCTTGAAATACAAACCCATCTTGCTCAAGATGCCATCTTTCCAAGTTGATGCATGTGGCCCGCTCAGTCTTAGAATACAGAAAAGGTTGAAAAGCATGTTGTCCAATCCGTCCTCACTGAGTCTCTAGGAGAGAGTCTCTGAATATTCCCTCTACCATTTATTTTTTCTCTAACTCCAGTCCAGTAAAAAGCTTGTGGGCATTGTTTTTTTCCTTTCTAACATCTTTTTTCCCCTCTTCCGTGTCTCCTCCTCTTTTGGCCTGTGGAATGGTGGTCATCCCGTCTGCAGCTCCAAGGGTTGCAGAGCAGAGCCCAGAGCTGTCTTTCTGAACAAGGCCACGTCGAGCCTCGGCATCACGCTGCTTGGAGGCAACGCAGTGGGCATCTTTGTACACTCGGTGCAGGAGGACTCCCCGGCAAGCGGCGTTGAGGGGCTGCACCCCGGAGACCGCATCTTGGAGGTGGGCCCCTTCTGGGGAACGCTCAGAGGATGAGCAGCCCAGCTTGTGCTGGGATTTCTCAGCTCAGCTTAAAAGGCCACTTTGGCCAGCCATAACAACATGAAAGGCCAGTTTGGCCAGCCCACTTAAAAGCCTGCTTTGACCAGTCATGATCACTTAAAAGCCTTCTTTGGCCACCCATGTACACTTAAAAGGACAGTTTGGCCATTTATGACCATTTACACGCCTACATTGGCCAGTCGTGACCACATACTTAAAACGACAGCTTGGCCAGCCATGACCACTTAAGCTCTTTAGACCAGCCTTGACTGGTTACAGCTGAAACCCAATATAAATACCGTATTTATTCGAATATAGGTCGACCTTTTTTTTTTCGGAAATGTTGTCAAAAATTAAGGGTCGACCTATAATCGTGACTAAAAAATTTCGACCTAATTCGCGACCAAAACTTGAAACCCTACGGTGGGTATGGAGCTATCAACCACCTAGCCGCGCGGCTTCTTGTTTCAAAAAGCTTTTGATGCACAAAAACAACCGAACAACAGCAGCCGACAGCCCGTAGCCGCCGGCTACGGCTCTCGCGCACATTCCCTCGGCGTCGGGTTTCGCCATCATGCCTGTAGCGTTCCCCTCGCTGGGCAAGGGGGAAGGGGAGAGAGAGGAACGCAATGCACCATGCACTTTGCCCTCCTATGCGCTCCATTCCTCTCCCTCGCAAACGCGCACAAAAAGAAAAAAAAAAAAAAAACCGGAGGTACTTTAGTTTGCTTTTTTCGGCGGGTCGCGTGTTGCTCACGGGGCTCGCAGCGTTGCTCATGTCTTTGTATTTGGTCTTTCGTTACTCGCCCGTCTCCACCTTCTTTCGTTTCTTCTTGTCGTCATTTTACAACGGTGTCAGTGAGGTATTGTCGTATTGTTGCCCATTTGTGAGGATGTCTACCAAGCTGACGAAGCTTCGGACGATGATATGTCCGGAAGTTCTGACGATGCATAAGTTTTTGACATCGCCCTGTGATTTAACTGAGAGTGCTGTAAATAAAGGTTTGTTTCTTTTGCCCTAACTTTCCCCTGTTCCTTAAAAAAAAAAAAAGAAAGGTCGACCTATATTTGAATTATTTTTTTTTATTCTCGGTGGGCTCAATAAATAGGGGTCGACCTATTTTCGTGGTCGACCTATTTTCGGGTAAATACGGTATATGCTTTGCCATTTTTCGCCCAAGCCCCTGCTTCTGGATCATACTAAAGTCGATTGAGCATCTGCATTTAGAGAGAGCGATGGACATTCAGAGGAGAATGTTGTTCTTCCTAGTTTTTATGATTTGTGGCTGATGGAGTTTTGTTTTCCCCTTTCTTCCAGTACAACAACACAGATCTCAGAAATGCGACTGCTGAAGAAGCTGCCTATGAGCTGGCCAGGCCTGCTGAGAAAGTCCAAATTCTTGCACAGTACAATCCAGAGCGTGAGTGGCCCCTCGTCTAGCAACACGGTCGTCTATTTACCGACACCGTTTACCGTGTTGCAGCCTGGAATAATTTTGTACCTTACTCGTGTGCACCCGCACGAGAAGCTAATAGCTCCTTTTGGAGGGTTACCTGTTTTTACCTTAATTAGGCAGTCGCTTGTTTAAAATACCGAGCAAGTGCCCACCCAAAATTTTGAGATCACCTTGAAATATGGGGGGATGTGCACCTCTTAGGTCTAAAAGTAATATTGGTGAAGAGACACAAGGTAGTGCAGGCTTCGCCACTTTGCACGAGCGTGCTCCGAGAAGTGGCCAATGGGAGGAGCTCCTCGGCTGTAGACATACTTCGTTCACCTTTAAACTAACAGCACTGCTTAAGCTATGCGCTCGCCGGACCAATACACCTCCTCCCTTTCATAACCTGACTCAAGTCTCTGTACATAAGTATAGGCAAGGACATGATCATGTGGCGAAAGATGGACGTACAACTGGTCCAACAAGCTCGTAGTGTATGCCGCACTGTCTGCTTAGGGATGAACGGAGTATAGGTGGATCAACATTTCATTTGCCCTTCGCTTATTTTCCAGATGTTTCAAAAGTGGCAGGTGGGTGCTCATTGTGAAATGGGTGCATGCTCGCAATTTAATGGTATGTTGGAAAGGGGGCTGAACGTATTTAGGGCCTACCTGGCGTACGAGCGATGTAACCGAAAAAGTAACCCTAGAAAGAGAACGAGACGCCCTGAGAGGAGGGGTGCGGTTATCTCGTTGCACAAAGTTGCCTCGGTGGCTCCGAGGCAGAGTGCCCGCAATCCGACGATAGCTCATATCACAGGAAGGCGCCACATAACTGAGATTTCGGTTATTCGTCAGAAGAGCTTCGGGTGGTTGAAGTGGATTCTCAGTGCTTCGCTGGGGCATGCCGGATGTTTTTTATTAGTTTGGCACAAAAAAACCCCCAAATTTGAGTTAACCTTTTGCAGAATATTTCCGCATGCATGATAGAGAAGATACCCTTCTCTGTTCATCTAAAAGGTTTGCGTGCACTCTTACCCCGAGCGTAAACGATAAGGAGGCCAGAATGACCTTGTTTAGTCAGGCTCTTTCCCGAACACTCTAGGTCGAATATTCGAGGTGACAAGCATGGTAGGTAAAGAGCCGAGCGCCGTACTGCCAATGCACTCGCTGATTCTCCCTCGCGATAGCCAGCTGTTGCGCCAACAAACTGTCGCTTGCCTCTGCCGCTGCCGACGCTCGCTGCTGCTTTCTTGACAAGTGTTCTTTTTCGTTTCTGGCACCAGTCCGCCTCCATTAAATCTTTAGTTTATTCCGTTTTCTTCTGCCTCATCTCTTATTCTTGACAATATATCTATAGTACCATATTTTCCAGTGTATACGTCGGATTTATTTACTATTGCAGCGAAGCTGTTGTACGCTAGGGTCTGAGAAAAAATGTGTCCTCACATGTCGACAGAAAACTCCCCATTGGTCGTGGCAAATATGAATAGCTCCATGAGCGCTCCGTGTTGTCTGTCTCCCTTTTGTCCTCGTCTTAAGCGCCATCATGACGTCAAATTCCCAGTACCAACTAGCCCAACGATCTCCATTGAATAAATAAAAAACAAAAAGAGGGGTCAAGTATGAATGTATAAAAATAAAAAGAAGAAGCAACCAGCATAAGTCAACCTTCCTTGGCATTATTAGATAGTGAGGTCCTGATCCCCTGTTATAATCTCTAGGCATCGTCCTCAAGGTCGTCCTAGAAGTCGTCCTAGAAGTTGTCTTTGAGGTTGTCCGAGAGTTCATCCAAGGCATCGTCCTCTAGGCATCATCCTCGAGGTCGTCCTTGAGGTTGTCCTAGACGTCGTGCTCGGGGTCGTTCTAGAAGTCCTCCTCGAGGTCGTCCTAGAAATTATCCTTGAGGTTGTCTGAGAGGTTGTCTTAGAAGTCATCCTTGAGGTCGTCCTAGACATTGTCCTTGAGGTCGTCCTAGAAGTCGTCCTCGAGCTCGTCAGAGAATTCGTCCTTGAGGTCGTCCAAGAGGTTGTCCTAGAAGGCGCCCTCAAGATCGTCCTAGAAGTAGTCCTAGACGTCGTCCTTGAGGTCGTCCTAGACGTCGTCCTCTAGGCGGGCATCCTCGAGGTTGTCCTAAAAGTCGTCCTTAAGCTCATCCTAGACGTCTTTCTCTAGGCGTTGTCCTCGAGGCCGTCCTAGACGTCTAGGCGTCGTCCTCGAGGTAGTCTTGGAAGTCGTCCTCGAGGTCGTCCAAAACGTCGTCCTCTAGGCATCGTCCTAGACTTCAAAAGAAAACAGCTTCGCTTGTCCTCCATCTTCACGTGAAGTGGAAGGGCTCTGCAATTTTTTTTGTCGGTGTGCCTTATACATTGTTGCGACTTATCTGCATTTTTTTCTTCGAGTATGGACTTTCACTGTGCAAATTTGCCGCGGGGGTCATATTTCTCGTTCGATTCGTTGACAAGAATGTTAAAACTGGTTCCCTGCTTGCACATATATCACAATAGGCATATGCAGGTTTATTGATGCTATTTTTCCACAAACATATAAGTGCGACTTACGTGCCGACTTTTTTGCGAGAACTCTTGTTCATTGGGGGTGCAACTTCCACTACGGCACGACCTATGGACCATAAAATAAGGTAAATGTCTCGAGAATCTATATTTCAATGACTGGCAATGGTAAATAACTTTTCCGCTTTCCTGCCTCAAAGTTTCTAACTGCAGTACCTGGGACGACTCTCGTCAAATAAAAAGGGCGGGAGGGTCACGAGTTGGCGCCTCAGCTCTGCCGAAGTCAGATGCCAGAAGCGCGTCTTGCGACGGCTCTCTCGCAGGCTTTGCGGAGATCCAGGAGCAGCCCGGGGACTCGTTCTACGTGCGGGCGCAGTTTGACCGTGCCTCGATTGACGGGTCGCTGGCGTTCCGCAAGGAGGACATCCTCTACGTGGACAACACGATGTACAAGGGCGTCCCCGGCCAGTGGAGGGCTTGGATCCTCGACCAGGATGGACAGAAGCTGAAGTGCGGCTTCATCCCGAGCAAGTACAAGTGAGTGCGGGGCCAGTCTCGGCTGCACAATGTTTGTTTGCGATTGCATTTCGTTGTCGTGGCTCTCTCACACTTTATATTTTTAGGGGCGAAGCTCCTTAGGGTCTAGCCTTGTCCATCCGGCGTCCGTGCTCACATCGATTGCCATCCCATCTGTCTTCTTAAAAAAAGAAAAAAATGTTTGCGAAGTCGACAGGATTCAAGCCTGTGCGGGGAGACCTCAATGGATTTCTAGTCCATCGCCTTAATCACTTGGCCATGACTGCGGGACAAGTAGGGGGCTCTGAGATGTGGTAGTAACTCAAGAGCTGGGGATGTTATGGATGGAACATAGCATGTAGCCGCTGAACGTCTATACAGGAGAGGGTGCTGCGGTCAAATGCGTATATAATCGCGTTAAACTTTGCATGCATTTGCTCAACGTTTATAGACGAGAGGGCGCTGCGGTCAAATGCTCAAATGCGTATATAACCACGTTCCATGCCACACATTCTCTATCTGACGTGGACCATTGACTTATGCGATGGAGATGCGCTCCCACGGCTTCTAGCGGATCCCAGCTGATCCGCTAGAACATGCGTTCTCAAACTGGGTTCCGCGGAACACAGAGGTTCCGTGGAGTGCTTGCTTGGTTTCTGCGAGCACAGGAACCGACTGATCCCGGCAGCAGATATAAGGCTGACCCTAAGCGTTACTGTACTGAGCCTCGCATCTATTCGCTGTTGTGAGCAAGGCAACCGCACCCTTCACACTAATATGTATACTGTCTTTCATTGTAATCCCACCCTTCAGTCTAATGTGTGTTCTGCTCTTTATTGTTTTATCTGTGCAATAAATATTTTGTGAACTCTTCTATTGAAAGTGTATCCAGGCAGCAAAACAGCGGGTAAGGGGGGGGGGGGGGGGGTTTCCTCGGCACTCTTTAAAGGTTGCTGGGGTTCCGCGAGACCAAAAAGTTTGAGAACCCCTGCGCTAGAAGAACCACTGGCTCTGCATTTCACCGACCATAAAGCAGTAATAATGAAGTCGAAACGCAACTCGGAACTCAGCACTACCTATGAGCAATAAAAGAAATCAGCACCATCAGCACTACCTATGAACAAAATCAGTATCATCAGCACCACCAGAGCTTCGCCCCAATCAACATCATTCACCACGTGGAGATGCGGTCATTTTTTGAGGTATGAATTTTTTGTTAGTTTTGTCGCAGGTTTCCAGCTTTGGGAATAATCGTTGCATTTACTATTTAATATTTCAAACCAGTCTGGATGCCATACCTGTATGTCACGTGGGCAGAGTACTATATAGTTAGAGTAATGCAATTGCTGCTCCGTTTGTGCCAAACTGCGCCAATATGCTTGCCCTATTTCATCCTTGTGCACTTTCACCAAAATGTGAGGAACCTGTGCCAGCATTGTGCCTAAGGTTTATTTCACTTTTTTAATACTGGAACTAAGAGCTCAGATCACGCTACACTACCGAATTGTTACAGTAGGCTTTCGTTCAGAACTTTTGATTATCACTCTGAATAACATACTGTATTCGATTTCATCTTTGTGTCTAATACCAAATACCAATCACAATATTTTTCATATCTAGTTCGTAGTTCATTTCTGGCGAGTCACAGTTTGTTATACTAAACTTGGATTGAGCGCGTCCGTAGTAGATTAAAAAATACGAAAGAGTTAAACAAAGAGGACGGACAGGACAAACATGTCCTGTCCGTCCTCTTTGTCTAGCTTTCTCGTATTTTTGTTATACTAAGCTCGTAATTATTCTTAACGCTATCGGCGGGAGCCCAGCCTGTGCACGTGGCGGGTTAGTACAGTGCAATACACTTTATAACGATGTGAGAAAACCTGAAAATTCAATCGTTATAACCGATTATTGTTGTATCTGGGCTAGGAACTCTATGAACTGATTGTTATAAGAAGTACATCATTATATGTGGTATCGTTATAAGTTGACTTATTAAGGTATTTAGCTCACAAAGTAGAGAGAAGAACAGGACAGAAAAGAGCGCCACTCACAACTATGTTTACTGAGAAGAAAAGAAAGAGAGAAATAAAAGACCCAAATGATCTGTCGCGGACTCGTGCATCTACCACCAGCCCCGTGAATGATAGTGGCTGACAGATTGCACTGTATGCAGACGTCGCAGAAACCTCATATGATGATCTTCAAAGTTTTGCAACTTGCATTTCTCGCAATATTAACTTCGTTGTAAGCTGGCAGGCACTTACGCACAGTGGGTCATACAAAAATGTATTATACCTTTGTTATCAAATTGCACTCTGGAATCGCTTGTGTCCTGCACACAGGAAGTTCTGCTCCTGCAAACATTTAACATGCCTTCATTTCCGATAAATATGAAGAAGCACAGAATTTATCACGAATGAGCTGGATGCATGCTGTGTGTACATGACATCACGTGACACCAAGACATTGTGTGACTGATGTCACTTGACTGATGTCACATAACTTCATGAGGTCACCTAACACCAGTCGTGCGATGTCAGTGTCATGTGATGCCATTATGTGGCGTGATATCATGACGTCATGCGACACCCAAACTGGACATCATCACGTAACATAACAGAGTCATGTGACCCGTGCGTCGGTCGAGCTTGTAACTTTTCTTGTAAAAACTGAAACCCAGCCCTATAATGCTTCCTGTGTTAAGAGCCTGGTTGTGGTCACCTTGCACCCTTCCCGTTGCAGGGCGGAGGAGGAGCTGCTGATGAAGCGCAGCCTGTTAGACCTGGAGGAAGGGGGCAGCGGCCGGCGAGGCTCGACGTCTGCCCGGCGGAGTTTCTTCCGGCGGCGGCGCCACCAACAGCGCTCGTCGCGGGAGGACGGCCGGGAGCTGGCGTCCTTCTCGGACGTGTCCATCAACAACAGCTGCTCAGGGTCTGCGGGCACCCTGGCCGAGGACCTGCCCCCGACCTACCTACGCGTCGACCGGCTCAACTGTACGTGAGACGCAGCGGGGCTGCTTGGTTGGGAGGACGGCACATTTACTCCTTTACAGAGCGCAACGGAGGGAGAGGAGAAGATAGGGCACAGTGAGAGGGAGTTATTACGTGTGTGACGAAACTCCACCTCCACAGCTGCTCCTTAGCAGACAACGTTATGGCCTTGCATACCTTGTTCGTTGGAACGCATCTGGTGGTTGTTAGTCGACAAAAACAACAGATCCTTGGAGGTATTTCCTCTCCCCTTAAAAGTTGCTGTTTGTAATGGATTGGTGGATTTCCAAAAGCCGTAGAAAAAGCAGGGTCGCCATTGCTACGACTAGCAGATGATGCTGGTGTTTGGCGTTTGAACGCTAGACCCTGGCACCACTGCTCCCTTTGTGTAAGGAGCGTAGTAGTACACTCTAATTGGAGGGAGACTGGGGTGAAACAAAGGCAGCTAGCCGTTGCGTCTGCCCACCATCTTTCCAATCGGAGCTCAGTGCTCTGATGTCACCGCACCCTCTGTGCAATAAGTGCCGAGCCCTCATCTCCTCCATTATTTGCGCTCTGTATTGGTGAGGAGATTGAACTATAGGAGGTGCTTTGTCCAGTTTATTTTTTCACGGAGCTCGGTGTTTACCCAACTGAATTCGTTTCGTCGTCAACTGCGATCGAAAGCAGGGCACAAATCTGGCACGAGTGCTACAAAGCGTTCAAGTGCTTTGATTGAACACAAGCCCCAGCCGAGTGCTGCGCCAGAAGTGCTGGCAAATAAGTCATTCATGTTGTTGTTGTCCCCATGGGTCTGGTTCTTAACTTTGCCGCTAGTGATGCAACTCAGAATCTCCTGCCCAATAATGAGCTACGAGTTCAGAATGTGCCAGAAGCTCCTCCCACACCCCCCATTACTGCCAGCCACTGTTCCTGCGCAATGTGCAGACAGACCGCTAGCGAGGCGAATGTCACAATCATGTTGCACAGCCCATTGTGTCTACTGCCTTTTCTGTTTACGATAAGGAAAGAACGACATTGCAGACAAACAGACAAGACAAGCCTGTCTTGTCTGTTTGTCTTCAATGTCCCTCTTTCCTTATCGTAAATTATAAACTAACACGCTCAATCATCTACATGCCTTTTCTGGTTGGTTTTTGGAGCGATTCAGCGCGTTGGCTGGTACATAGTGGTGTTTATTTGGCACATTCTTGACTTGCACCTGGCTATACCTGGTACTGAAACTCTCTACCGTAAACTTGTGCTATAGAAGGAAACTTGACTGTTTGCATCAGTAGCTTCACAAAGTCGCTTTACTATTGGCATCGGAACAGTACCATAACCTTATTGTCAATGAAAAGTCGGGATGAGTTTTCTATGTGGGTACAGACACTTTAGAAGTGCTACACTTACATACTATTGAAAGGTTCTGCCAATTACAAGTAAAATATAAATGTGGTAAAGATGAGATGTAAGCTCATGATGCTGGAGGACTTTCCTGTCATCCTTGTTCGGTCAGTGACAACAGGTTTAACTTCCGTGCCAAGAAATTGTGCGTGCTCCGCTAGTGTTCTGCGCTTTCTAAGGCATTTCTGAAGCTGTCTCAATAATGCTAAGCTGCAATGTTTCAGTGGTGTGTACGGTCTTTTCTTTGTGTGTATGTTGTTTCTAGCTCAGCTGGCCTTACCAGAAGTATGAACAAACTAGCTCAGCTTAAAGGCCGACGACCAGACTCGAGATTCTGCAAGGCAGAATATCCTCCTTACCATGGAGGAGGAGGAAACAGGCAACGGTGGACAGGGTAGAAGTGGGGAGAGGAGCAAGCGGGGGAAAAGTGGAAAGAGCGAACTGGTCGTCGGTCTTTAAGCTTGTTACAGCTGCAATCTGCCGCACTAAAAAGATGTTTGCGTCGTTCGATAGACAAACTCTGCTTTTGGATGATCCATCCGATAGTGATTCTGCTCGAAGACTCTCAGTGTCTCTTCGACGGTCCGTGCCCTCAATGCCTTTGTCCGTGCTTCCCTCAGACCCGAGCCTGCGGCCGGTGATCCTGGTGGGGCCCCTGCAGGAGGCGGTGGTTGACAAGCTGGAGCAGGACTTTCCCCACATGTTCCAGCGCTGTCTGGGCCAGCCCGTCAGGGGAAGCCTGCAGGCCCTGGAGCGGGGCCTGCAGGACCTCAGCCTGCTGGACTTTAGACGCAGGGGCTCGCACTTCGAGTGCCTCACCCTCCAGGCTGTCAGGAGCATAGCCCACAAGGTAAGGGAGTCTTGGGGTCACTTGGTTTGTGGTCACTCGTGCAAATTTAGACTAAATTTTTAGCCGAATAGGGGAAGGGATTGTTTCCTCATACAGAGGGACCATGAAATTACTTTTTTTACTTTTGCCAACTAACTTTTAAATTAAACATTCAATGTTCACTGAACGTCGAACAGGCATCCATTTTTGTTTTGATTTATAAACTTCTACACAAAGTATTAATGAAATATAAAGCTTTTCTTCCTTTCCAACTCACTGCAAAACAAGCCGCGGCATAATTTTGACAGTCGTGACGTGCTCTGGCACCGGACCCAAAAGTTCTCTCTGAAGTAGAGAATGGGAGCATTAGCAGCGAGCTGGCAGTGTGCCGGTAGGTTTTACCACAGCGCTTTACTGCGCTGATGGCGCCAATGCCACCGACATAATATTTTGAATCAGCACTTCTCATCACTGCGATAACCATGGACACATTGCAGCTGAACGAAATTCATTTAGATACATTGCGCTACAGTGGCAGCATGGGACTGGTCCCATACGCAGGTACGCCTGTTGGAAAGTGCGGAGAGTCTTCCAATGAAGACTTTAGTTCTTTATCGGAATCGGCGTAGGACTTTTGGAACTTCCCGCATTCGCGGAGAGCACTGTGAATGTGGCTATAATCATGCTCGCTGTCAAAATGTTTCGAGCATACACGAAGGATTCTAGACCTGGGGTCCCTCAAACTGATGAGTCTGCACCAAGTGCTTCGACGTGGTTGCTCGAGTGGCATGCGTTGAATCTGCAGCCATTTCATCTTTTAAGCGCCAGATTGCAAAAACTGTAATTCAAGCTTTTGCAACAAGTGCGTTAGCTACGACTGCGCCCGTTGTGACAGGAGAGAACGGAACAACCGCTTTGCGCTGCACGTACACACTCCCGTAACCACTGCAACAAGCGAAGCAGGTCATCAACACGACGGCCACTTCTTCGCCGCTGTCAGCTGTTTCTGTGGGGCCTCTAGAAAGAAAGGGATGCACTGCCACTTGCTTGCATAGCAGAAAATGGACAAATTTTTTTGGGGGCTCAAGCTTTATTCATTCTTATTTTGTCAGGATAGGCTCGCAGAGCAGAGTGGATGAAAAAAAAAGGAAAGAAAACGATGCAGTACGCCATCTTTGACGATCACGACTTTAACACATGACTTTACCTATTGTACAAATCTCACCACACGCCTTTTCTACGATTGCAAAAGACAACGTAATCTTAGCAGCGATATAGCAACATAAAAATATGACTTCATAATCACATAGGCATTGCGAGCGTTCCCAAATGCTAACTCTAATCACTTTTCTCGGGTGATGAAAGTGCATGAAAATTTGTATCCTTCATACACTCCTTTAAATACAGTATGCACCAGTAATGCCTTGAACTTGAGCACACGCATGGAATGCGCAAAATAAGAAATCTGGGCAATGTTCGAGGAAACTAATACTAAGAAAGCACCACTGTAGTCAAAGTAAGCAAACACGACGGCACGAGCGTTTCTGCTGTCTTGAGGGTGCCGCCAGAACATCGCCGCACGAGTAGGTGGATCTTCTTTTCTAGGACGTGCTGGGTTATCACTGTGACACACAACTAGAGTTCAGTCAAGGATAGCACTCTACGCGGAACGATGAGCATCCACCACGCTGACCACGTTGACGATCACCACCGATGCCATGTTTTTCAGCAGGTAGCGGGAACTGCGACCGGCATGCAACGCGCGTGGCCGAGCTTTCTTAGCAGACAATGCTCGTAGGGTTGACGGCGCAGGCGCAGTCTGATCTTTCTCTTGCTTCGTTTACCACGCGATAGATGGTGCATAGCTCCGAGCATTATAAAATTCAGTAGTTTTGGTCACATCGCTAATCATGCTACAAATTGTGGAGCGAAATATTCTCTAACAATACTTTTAAGAAACAGCCACCGTCTATGTATTGTTTGTGATCGCGGTGCTGGTGAGGTAGGCTTTTATTTAATAGGCAACATTTTTTTGGCACTGCGGATACATCGCAATGAAAAGGCAGAGAGCTTTCGTATGAAAGAAGATACAAAAGAGTTTGCTTTACTTTTGAAAGATCTATGGCGAAAAAATATTTTGCCTCTATTTTTGTGTTTTGGTTTTCTTTTCACACCTTTTACAATGTGCGGTGGATGAAATTCGATTTAAAATTGTTTCATGGTTCCTTTACAGGAACACTGACAGGGTATTTAGGCTTGCCAAGGTTTTTATTTGTACATGACATATGAAAGCCAAACTGCCCAGAACACAATTTGCGGCTTGAAATTCGGTTTCTTTCCGCCTGAAAACCGCCAATCGAGAACTGGCCGGTTTGAGTCGCGCTCACTCTCTCCTCCGTGGTCACATGCTGTTTTCTATGGTCTAGACACAACCAGCAAAGATAATCAAAGTCGTAGGTCATCGAAGGCCCAGACTTAATACCAAAAATGGACCAAAAAAGAATATACCCATTTTTTGTGGCTTCAAAAAAATTGCCAATATTTTGATTCAAAAAGAATTGTTGCGCAGCAACGTGACTTCCGGTAACTTTCTCCCCCTCTATATTTCTCCTTCCTCCCCAGTCCAGTTTCGGTTTTGGTTTCGAGTCTGTTTTTTTACTTTATTAAAGATATATATTATACACTGAACCAAAATATTGATTGGGTAGTCTTCTGACACCATAATAAATCGCCTAGCAAAAAATAAATAAACATTTTTTGGGGGGGTGTTAGTGTCCCTTTAACACATGAACTGTGGAGCTATAGATAAAGTGCTGACTTTGCACTGTATTAGTGCTCTATGAGTGCTCTGATGCATGTGACCCCACCTTTTCTTTTGCATGCATATGCGATGTGGCACTGAGTCGCTGCTGACAGTATCACTGTTGCAGCTGTGTTATCTCGGTGCTGAGATGCTTGTGTGAACCAGCCTCAACACAGAATTCTGGCTGTCGTACAAATGTAAACTTTAGGGAATGATATTGCAGAAATTGCGTGAGATGAACAACTGCTTAGAAAGAGGGATGCACGCATGGATTTATATTGTGCTGTTTAACCATGTAGTAGAAGTCAGAGACTGAAGTGTTCTGATCATAACCGATTCTTAAAGCAAGCAAACTCTACACGGCTGTAGATTACCACTGTGAAGTTCAATTAATTTCTGATTTATTTGAATATTCATGATGCATCCACCGAAAATATCTTGTTATTTTGTTTTGTTCCCAAGTTTCGTCTTTTATTGTCTCCACGTTGCTGGAGCTCCAAAGAATCTCTGCATATAAGCTTCCTTTGCGAGAACTTTTTGAAAGGAGCTGCCAAGAGGGCAGTAGCAAACAGACCCTCATGGCCTAAAACTAGGTGTTGCGTGGTTTTTTTAGAAAGGAATCGCACGTAGTGTGGCCGTAGGTGTCTCCAGAATGCATAACTTCAAAGTACCCCCTCTATTCTAAGTGCTTTGTTTGGGATCATCTGACACATGGGGCAGCAGCACTTCTTTCAACATGCGAAACTCTGGCTTGTCCTTTCAGGCATGCCATGCTCTGCTTGACGTGAGCTTGTCCGCTGTCGAGAGGTTGAACAGATGCCAGATCTTCCCCATCGTCATATTTATCAAGTTCAAAACTACTAAGCAAATAAGGTGAGTCACGTTTGAGGAGGGGCTAAGGGTGACCAGATTTCTCCTCCAGACTTGTCACACCTATAATTCTTCCTTACACTGAAATATGTTTTGATTGAGTCTCGAGTTACATAAGGTTCACATTACTGTAGCATGGTGGTGCGTTTTAAGGAGGTTCGCCAATTATATTTTATTGACCCTGTTAATGAAATAATTAAAAATGACTGCAGTTTACACAAGCTCCAGCCCCGAGTTGGAGCTTGCGTTTTCAAGATAGCATGGCACTGGTGTCTTTGGTAGATACACCCAGTGTGTGACTGTTCTGATTTAAATATGTAATAGATTGTGCTTCTTTTGCTCTTTGCTTCATTAAAAAGGTCCAAAGGCGTAAACCACATCTTTGTAACCTCACAATCGGATGACCCGTGCAGTTGTACTGCCTCTAATTTTGACAACTGTCATAGGCATTCCTATAAAACTGACTGGGGAATAGTAGCCAACAAACAGCACGAGGGAAAGTTGTTTTTGTGACACGGATCTGCTTTCTTTCCTTAGATGCTGTTCAGAATATCCAACTTGATTGAAATCCACGCATTGAAATGACAGTTGCTATCAAAAGAGATAATTTGATTTTTATCTTTTTAGTTGCAAGGTTTCTGCAAACACCTTGTTGCTCCAAACAAACAGTGCCAGTAATATATTATACTGCCGTATTTACTCGAATATAAGTTGACTATGAATATAGTTCGATGCCTTTAAACTTGCCGAGAATAAAAAGAAAATAATTTGAATATAGATCAACCTTTTATTTTTTTAAAGAACAGAAGTTTGGGCAAAAGAAAGAAGCAAACCTTTATTTACAGCGCTATCAGTTAAATCACAGCACAATGCCAAAAACTTAATCATTGTCAGAACTTTTGGACATGTCGTTGTCGTCGGAAGCTTTGTCAGCTTCGTTGACATCCTCACAAATTCGCAACATAACCTCCCTGACACTGTTACAAAATGGTGACAACAAGAAACGAAAGAAGGTGGAGACTGGCAAAGCGACGAAAGACCACATACAAAGACGCGAGCAACGCCGCAAGCTGCCGGGAGCCGCCGTGAGCAACAAGAAGCGAAAGTAACCTCTGTATTTTGTTTTGCTGCACGCCCGCGAGGGGGAGGGGGAGGAGAAAAGGGGGGAGGAGGGGAGGGGGAAGGCAGTGGGGCAAGGTGCGTGGCGTGTCGAGTGTTGTGTCCGCCAAACATGCGAGCCCAAGGGATCCTAGGGATGCACAAGAGCGGTGGCCACTGTGGGCCTCTGGCTGCTGCTGCTTCGGTTGTTTTTGTGCACGAAAAGCTTTCTGAAACAAGAAGCAGTGCAGCGCTACAGCAACGTGGGCTTGGTGACTCAATAGCTCCAAGCACTCGGTAGGGTCCCGAAATGTGGTCACGAACGTAGGTCGAAATTTTCTGGGCACAGTTATACGTCGACCCTTAATTATTGAGAACATTTATGAAAAAAAAAAAGGTTGACACATATTCAAATAAATACGGTGGCCTTTTATCTGCGGGCACATTGGGTAGTGAGGATGCTACATTCTAACGGCGGGGACGAGGTTTAGTTGTCCCACCTCCAGCGCTAGCTCGCTGCCTTCCGGGACATTCGGATGTCTCATCCACCTCGAACGTGGTGCACAGCCCAAGCGTGACGGAAGACGTGGGGCGCGAGCTGGTGGCAGGCGTTCAAAGTATGCGCCCTGCCGTTCCCCCTCGGTCGGCGACCATAGTACATAGTCAGATTCTGCTGTGTGTTATGACCGTGCCTGTACATGTTCATTTTGCACCCCAGTGTATAAACATTGAGCTTTTTTCGTGATGTGAGCTGCACCCTCTTTGATTCAGGGAAGTGAAGGACTCTACATACCTGACAGAAAAAGTCACCACCAAGGCAGCTAAGGAGATGTACGAGCACGCCCTGAAGATCGAGAGCGAGTACAAACACCTCATCAACGGTGAGTGGGCCTTGGGAATCCCAAATGCCCCATTGCCGAGCCGTCGTTTCTGTGCATTTGTTCCACTGCACATGCTTTGGCGTATATCAGCGAAGGTCTGCTGTCAGAACTTTCTTTGAGAGAACCCATAACATTGTGTTGCGGGGACGTGTAAAAAAGACTTCCATAAAAAGTGTTGTTTTCGCAATGCCCTTTGTTTCAGTTGCACAATGTTTTGGAGCCTTATGGTTGTTTCACACACGTGCGTTTGACTACGACCGACTGCACCACAACCGGTTTGAATGTTTTCACCTAAACATCTTTTCCAAAAGAGTGCAAGAAACTGAGCCCAGCGAATTTCCCAAAAAGATTTAAAATAATCTTTAATCGAAGGAATACAATACAGTGTAGACCGCATATAACGTATGTCGCGGGAGTCACGAAAATCCGCACTATAAGCGGTACCGCGCTATAACCAAAACATCCTTTTTCAGGCCAAAATACATGCCATCAGACAACTTACCGTTGTAAAAGAATTTACTTTATCTTAGATGAAAAATACAGCTTAGTTTGAGGACTAGTACACTTTTCTCTCAAGTGTGTCACACATTTTGAAAGAAATGAGCGACTTTTGCCTGGCGGAGCCTTTTAACGGCGCCGCGGGTTGCGGACGGACGTTGCGAGCGTTCAGGATTGCTAACCCTAATCACTTTTCTCCGGCGATGAAAACGCGTGAAAACTCGCATCCTTTATACGGTACGCGCCAGTAATACCTTCAACTTGAGCACAGGCATGAAATGCTCCAAATAAGAAATCCGGGCGATGTCCGAAAACACAAATGCTTAGGAAGCACCACCGTAGTCGAAGTAAACAAACACGACGACACGGGCGTTTCTGCCGTCTTGAGAGTGCCGCCACAACATCGCCGCACAAGGAGGAGGATCTTCCCTTCTAGTACGTGCTGGGGGATCATAGCGACACACAACGAAAATAAACAGTCAAGGATAGCGCTTTGACGCGGAACGATGAGCTCCACCACGCCGTCTACCGCGTGCTACCGCGTCGACGATCACAGCCGACGCCATGTTTGCGGATAGAAGCAGCCGGCCCGCGACCGGAGGAGGAGAAGCGTTGTAATAGAGGTTGGGGGGAGAAAGGAGAGAGCCAATAGTGTGGCATGCAACGCGCGCGAACACTTCTCCTCGGCCTGCGATTGGTCTGTCGTTGCGGTTGTTTCCAACCGTCGCGGAGGGACGCACGCACGTGAACGAAACGTGCGTGCGTCCCTCCGTCGCTATGGCAACTGAAGCCTCTCTCTTCGCTTCTTCCCGCTTCTTCGAACATCCTCCTTGCCCCGCGGGTGCCGCTTGCGGCTCGCGCTGTTATGTAGCGCCGCACGGGGAAGCGTGCTCGCTGCGTCGGTCAGTCGGCACGGCCGCCGGGCTGTTCGAAAAACCGCACTATAACCGGTACTTCCCTTCGCGCGCCTGCATTTTAAGCGGTATGTAAATACATGGAGTTCTATGGGAGGTGAACCGGTGGTTTAAAAAAGCCGCGTTATATCCGGTCCCGCACTATAAGCGGTTACGTTGTAAGTGGTCTATACTGTATAATAGAAAGTGAAGCTAACCTGCAGCTTTAATGGCCTGCCTTCCTGTTATGACGTCGGATGTATAAACATCGGCACATGGCCAGCTTGAGCCTGTTTCACCCAGGGTTGGAAGCAGTCGGAAGGCCTTCGCGATCGTCCGTGGGAAGGAATGGAACATGAATAATCAAACTTGTTCGAATCAAGCAATGACCAGCAAATGTTACAATTTTTAGCACGAGATTTCAGGTGATTTGCCGTTCGCATTCCAATCTCCGGCATTGCCTCCAAGGGGGCCTCCCGTGGGTGCTGCATTCACAATCTGCTGACATTTGGACCCAGATACTGCCTCGAAGCAGAATGGCATGGAAGGTTTTATTAGCTAGCGAGATGTGAACAGTTGTTTAGCACAACGCGAACACTAGAAGGAAGCGTTTATGTCTGACTGTTCGGACCCAGTTCCGTCACAGAGGCTTCCCGGTCTGAAACCAATAAGATGTCATGTTGCTGCATTTCTTTATGGTGTTATTGCACTCCACAGCAAATCACCACCTCCTGAAACAACCTAAACCAGGCAATATTCGCGAAACCACAGACGCTCACTATAACTACAACGCTGTGGAGTGGGGGGCAGTGTCTGCTCTCAGATGCAACATTTGACGTCACGAGTGCCCCTGCTCATTGTGGCCAGTAGAGCGGCAGCAAGTGATTCGGAGGTGTGTGCGTAAACTTCAAAATCCATTTTCTGAACAAGAATGAATATTTAAGTAAATATTTCGGAGACGTACTTGCAGGTGAACATTCTCTAAAAATCAACGACCATCAGTATTTTGCCAGAGCTCCCATCTAAGCCTGTTGTGATCACAGCCTTGTAACCAGCTACAAGAAAGCTAAAAACAGTTTTATAATGCCCCATTACGCGAAAATCTGGCGTCATCGGCGGCAAGACCGAGCGATGGTGCCAAAAATGGCCGACAACGCAACGAGTAAAAACACATAAAAAATGCTTGGATCGACGTCAAATTTCTCGGCGAGGTTCCGTAAACAAAGTGAATTGGCTTTAAAAAAAAAAATTTGCTACATTTCGGTTTGGGTGGTTATCGAACACGGGCCTCTAAGGTGCGAGGTGAGGAGGCTTCTCCGACGCCACGGCGGCTCCATGGTCCTAGCTGACTGAAGGTGTGCCGAGTGCATGTGTCATTGCGCACGTCACGTCGCTACCTATGGGTTGGAGGTGGCCCTTGTCATGAGTGTATGAAATGAGCGCGCTGCCTCCCGCGTATCACTTGCTTTTCGGATTTCATTGGTGCTTTACGATGATCTCTGAATTGTACACGCTTCACGATGATCTCCGAATTGTGCTCGCAATTCACGCTTGGCCATCACCGCATCGAGAGGAACACGCATCGACCTTGCCTTTCACAACAAGAACGCTGTGAAATACTTGAAATGCTTCTCAACGTACTTCACCTACGACAAGGCAATGGTCCTCTCAATCAACCTCATCCCACCACCGCCGACACCATACCACCGCAACCGTTACGACGCGAAGATAACATGCCAGACATATATCCCTTTGATAACGAAGATATTGTCATCACAGAAGATGACATAATCACGACAGACCTACCATTAGACATGGAGGATCTTATAGCTTAAAATAAAAGTCATCGTTCTGCAGCAAAGTGGTCTGAATGTTTCCGGTCTATGGCCAACGTGTACGCAAACACGCACACACTGAAACAGCAGAAAGAACTTTAATGCATGTTGAAAACATCAGTCGAAAACATTTCACCAAAGGGACAAAAATGCATTCGTATTCCCACACATCAGCAGTCTTAAGGGTATCTGCCAAGTCTTTTTAGACTTCTTTGGTCATAAATAGTTGCAAGTGTGTGAACCAGCCTTTAAAAAGAACAATGAAACCATGTTCCAGAAATTGTGAAACCTGGGACGTATATTAAGCAACTCGTATACAAATTTCGTATGTATCAAGAATAAGCTGACTTGCTTTATTTTTGTGTTATGACTCCTGGATTGTTTGTTTAAAGATACGAAATTCAATTTCAAATGTTTTATGATGTCTATCATGTCGCAGTCAAGAAGAGGTTTAGGACGCTAGTGTTCTTAGTTACAATATGTGTCCAAATACTTTTAGACGAGTGTCTTTTTGTCAAAAATGTGCATTAAAAAACCTAAGGGGCTAAGGCAACAAAATGCTTGCATCACTCTCCTCTGCCTCTAAAGAAAGACCAATGCTGCGACCACGCAGTGGCAGGGGCTGAGCCAACAGATGCCATCACTGTTTCCACTGCCAAAGTGCCCTCAAGGCTGCAAGATGACAGAGCTAACTTTTTCATTGTCTTCACATTTCGATTGTGTCATCAAGTCAGCTCCATCCGCTTTTCATTGTCAGAGTATCACCACCTATTCAATATTTTTGGGCCCGCTTACTTGGCTTCTGGTGGTCTCTTGCTTGTCTCAGATGCCTAACTTTATCAGCAGCTCTGGGAATTCACCATCATTTGTCGTCAGCTGCAAACTGTTCCCTCCAGTGTACCACAAATCTTTAACGTGCGCCGTGTATTAGCGATGCACGACCGCAAGCCAGAACGACGCTCATCCAGATGGAAACGGGTCTGGGATTGAAATGGACGTCTCCCTTGTCCTTTTGCAGCCGTGATCCCGGGGAGCAACCTGGCCTACATGTGCACCCAAGTGAAGATGTGCGTGGATGACGAACAGAACAAGGCACTCTGGGTTCCCTCTGGAACGCTCTGACGCTGAGCAAACTGCCGACACGAGCCTCGTTTTTCTAGCCCCTCCTCCGTTTCACCATATCTACCAGAGGCTCTGACATGCAGCTATACTTCACAGGGGCCCCAAGTGGGATTCCAACTCTGTCCAGGCGAAGCCATGACTGAAGCTACCACTCTTTGAACGGCCATGTTCACCCGCACTCCCTGCTACTAGGTTCTCGTGAGATCCAATGTGACGTTTATTCAAAGCTGATGTTTTTACCCATCAATCTATGTTACGCGCGTTTTCCGCTTTTTATAATTTTACTGGCGTGTAGCAGGCGAAAGCTAGTTGGAAATATCTTGAATGAAGCTAAACAGTGGAAGCATTAATATGGAATTCCAGATATACCGTGAAGATGGATGCTTAGAAATAGAATTAATTTAGATTGCACAGTTGCTCCGCCTTAGCATGCTGATTCTCGTGCTCGTTCCTCCTCATTCTATTCTGGTGCCAATGACTTCAAAGTGCAACACGAGGAGGAAGTTGCGCGAGAGTGCGACAGAGCAATTTTGTTCTTGCGTTTTACTCTCGGATCGTTGACGCCGAAATGAAAGAAAGGTGCTTTGAGCTTAGGTCATAGTTTCCATGTACGGAAGTCTAACCGGCACACAAGCCGCGTTCAGCAGACGACTTGGCCGCATCTGCTGTGCTTGGACCGAGTTGAAGTCCCGCGTAGTGGGCCTTCGAGAGGAGCAGATCTTTTCTCAACTGTGTATAGGCCAACGGAGAGGGGATGGCTGCTCGGGCAGCACCGTGGTTCTACTTTGTCGGCTCACCCTGTTAGACTGGTTGTGAAGAATTGTACACTTGTTTATGTTTGCAGAGAGTTGGGGCAGCTACTTGCATCGTAGTCGTCTTAGAGAGTGTTCATAGGCTAATATATGCATAAATATTATATTGAGGATATGTCTGCAGGCATATGCGATGCATATACTTATACTTGTTTTACCTGTCTCTCGCTCAAAAGGTCTCTTGAAGGGGGGAAATTTTGGAAGCACTCTTACCTGTTTGATATTATACCCAGGTACACTGTCGTAGCTCAGACGCTCTGGTTTCCTTTTAACGGTGCATGAGTCTATCGTCGGAAAGCCTCAGTTGTGAGGGGGCATTCGCATTGATTGAGATTGAGTTTTTATTTCTTATTCTTCTTGTACAAAGTGGTCTCTTTGGAAATAAAAATAATAGTTTCGCGACTTCCTCGGAAGCCACGAACCGTCTGCCTCGTCATAATGGTGGGTTCTGTCCTCACTCTCATTTATGGTGCAAAGATTTGTTTTTACGATATCTGTGCGGTGCTTTTAAAGGGGTACTCCATCTTTTTTTCTTCATGGACTATATGCCAAATATTATGTCAAAATAATTCTTTTAGCAAATTTATCGAATTTTTATTTTTGGTTCTCATCCTTTTAATCAAAATGTCTACTGGAAACAACAGAAAAGTGACGCCAGTGGCAGGCAGAGGATCACACTTTGGGCGGTAGAGGTTCCCAACTGTTTCAAGAAGTTTGATGCTGTCAAATGAATGATTTAGAGGTTAGCTCCAGCACTGGCACAGCAGCATGAAACAAATGCACGGCCTACTCAGTTTTCTTGAGTGCCTGCTCAACTTGTTACCCCGCCTGCCAGTGACGTCACGGCACTGAAAACCGCGGCTAGATTTGAAGGTTAGTTTTGGCATTGTCTTTATTTGCCGATTTCACTTAGCTATTCTGAGTTTAGAGATACCAAATAGCATGACAGACATGGTAAATGCCAGGTATTCAAAAAATATAGTTTAGATCAGTGGTCTCAAACTCGTTTGAGTGTGGGGGCCAAATAGCCCGCCCTGGAAAGGACAAGAGCCAACGAGGGGGAAAGGGCAACTGCTGCAACTAAAATAATCGTGAGCCATTCCACTCTGTGAAGGTGGATGACCAGCAAAGCTGTTTAACACACGACGCAGGCGCGACACAGAATTTTGAACAAAGGTACAAACATTTATTGTCTTGATCAATGGTCATCATGACGAAAGGTACGCACACATTTATTGTCTTGATCAGTGGTCATTATTTCGCGTGGACGACTATCGCCGCCCCGACGAGCCGGAGGAAACCAGACGCTTTACGGGACCGCCACCAGGCGGAAAGTATAGACACACGTGACGGGACCATGGAGAATAGAAGGGTAGGAGAGGGTATGACGTCGGCCGCGTAGCCTCAACAAGCCAAGCTCCCTTGACGCCTCACCTCTTTCTCATTTTCCTCCTTACTCTCCTCACTTACCATGCCAACGTGACCACATCACGTGACCGTAGCTAGCCTTTGTCTTACTATAGGGTACTAAAATACACCACAGTCTAGACTTTGATCCGATAATACCTACCGGACGGAGCGCGCGCAAGCCTGCAAGGAGTTCCTCTACAATCAACCATCCATCTCACGTGACATGTCACGCGCACCAATCGCCTGAGAAATCTGCGGTCACGTTGGGCACAAAATCGTTTAAACTTTTTATGACTAGGCTTCACCAATATTGCAACGTGCCCCCTCCTAGTACTTCTAACCAGGGTGTCGAACCGGAACCGAACCGAAAACCGGAACAGAACCATTATTTTTAGCCGAACCGGAACTGAACCGAACCGAAATCTTCGCCGCCATCTTGGAACTAAACCGGAACCGAACCGAAAAAAATATAACGGTAACCGGTTCAAAACGGTTCAAGGTAATATTTTTTTCTTCTTTGCTAGTATCACAAAATTAACATATGGGAATAAACAATTGGCAGCTGTATTTCTATCTGTTGATCGAATCGTCATATACATAATTGCAACGTATGATAAATTGTGGGTTTTCATGGCACCTTTGTTGGCACAATGATTAACCATGTGTCAAGTTGTCACGTGACGTCATGGTGTCAATACATGTTGTCAAGTAATGTCACGTGGCCTCGTGACGTCACGTAACTCACTGCGATAAATCGATTTCATTTGAGAAAGTCGCTAGATGTATTAACATTGTTGACAGCATGACGTAACATGACATCACGATTTCGCACCGAGAGTCACGTGACATCGTGACGTAAGCGATTTTCATAACCCCTAGTCGAGTGCTCGGGTTCATGACAATCAGCATGGCCAAACATTCAGGTAACGGCTCATGTCGAGTAGATATGATAATCAATAGCCCAACACTAACAATATCTGAAGCTCAGCCCAAGCTTTTGCTTTGCAAACCCTTGCAGCATAGGGCATGACTGTGATGAACACTGGCGGTATATAATTAGGGTCAGATCACGTGGCCGCTTGTTCAAATTGCGAGTTGAGGAGATTTCGACAGCTGTCTCTGTCCTTTATTTTTTCTGCATCTGTTATTAGGGGAAAACTAATGGATGTTTCCGCAACCTATCAACTTCACGGGTTATTTCTTAACACTATTTATTGAAAGTACAAAGAGAAATGTTGCAAGACCAATTTTACATTATTGAGGCATTGAAACATTTTTTCGTTGTTGCTGAAGTATATCTGAAAGATGTCCCTGAGAATAGAAGTTTTGAAATGACTAAATGCGACCTATTAAAGGGCAACTCTGCTCAATTCCGAATAATTTAGGCTTCCATGTGATTCAAATTCACAAAGCACTACTAAACAACTCTACGTCTTCGGATTCGCGAAATGTGGAATATTTTTTGTGTAATCCTAATTTAAACATCAGCAGATACCGAAACCGAAACTTCGCTTGCGTCAGGCAACATTGGTCTCGGGTCGTCAGAGTCATGGCACGTCACGTCAAACCACGTGGTCTTGTGACGTTCGGGAGGGAGCGAGAAACAGGACACGCAACGCGAGCAGGTCTTTTCTTTTTTTTGGACGCGGGCAGGTCGCTTCGCATGGCGTGGACGCTGATGGCCCGGGGGAGAGCGGGAAGGGGAGAAGACGAAAGAGGGGAAGGGGACCGGAGAAACAGACCGATAAGCAAGGAGGTTAGAAGTACTAGGAGGGGGCACGTTGCAGTATTGGTGAAGCCTAGTCATAAAAAGTTTAAACGATTCTGTGCCCAGCGTGACCGCAGATCTCTCTCGCGATTGGTGCGTCTCGCATCTCACACGTGACATGTCACATGTCACGTGTGAGATGGATGGTTGATTGTAGAAGGACACCTTGTAGGCTTGCGCGCGCTCCGTCCGGTAGGTTTAATCAGATCGAAGGCTAGACTGTGGTGTATCCTAGTACGCCATAGCAAAACGAAGGCTAGCTACGGTCACGTGATGTGGTCACGTTGGCATGGTAAGTGATGAGGGTAAGGAGGAGGCGAGGCGTCAAGGGAGCATGGCTTGTGGAGGCTACGCGGCCAACGTCATGCCCTCTCCTACCCTTCTATCCTCCTTGCCGATAAGCGCGCAGGGCAGCGCAAGCTAGCGGATCCGTGTTACGGTGATCACGTGAACGCCCGGTCAGCCAACACCGGGAGGAGAAACTCATGACGTCATCGTTCAATTTCGCTCTGAGAAGTAAAAACAAGCAAAACGTGAGAATGACGTAAGCATGCCTCTGACGTAGTGGTTCAACGTTGGCCGCTCCAACTCCGTGGCATTGAATGCGCTGATGATTGCGCCTCGCGCCGCACGCTAGAGTTGGCAGATTTTGGCGACTTGGCTCGCTTGAAGGTTTGCTGGCCAGTTTATTAAATATATAAACGGAATTAGATCGTAATATTTGACATGAGGTCTTTTTATATGATACTGAAGAGGGCTACATAGTTTTCTAAATATCCCAAATAAATCGGAGTTGCCCTTTAATATGACGTTACATAGAACTACACGTGTGTACGGAAGGAATACCTAAAAAAATGATATTTTAGTGACGTGAGAGGAACAGCCGAACGTTGACAGTCGCTGTAAGTCTCGCACGAGCGTCGTTCTCAAGTTATTGCCCAAGTTTCGACCCTTCTCTATTTTGTTTAAATAAGCTATAACATATTTCTATACATTACTAAATACCACTCAGGATCAGTCCCTAACGTAAATAACTGATTGAACTTGGCTTTGCTCTTTTTTCTAGGCAATGGTAGTCGCCGAAAAAATTAGAGTTATAAGAGCATCGTTGATCCCCTCAACTGGGAGCCAGGAGCGGCCACGTGGCCTGGTGCCTATCTCCTGCCGCCCACGTTAATCATACCCCCGCGCTGGAGTTTTAAAGGAAAAAAAAGTGAAAGCTGCTTACAACTCCCTGTAACGCCGAATTAGAGCGCAGCTCTTGAGGAGGAGGAGGGAAGGGCACTGGGGGGGGGGGGGGGTTAAACTAACCAGGGGGCGGTCACGTGACCTTGGGGGGTCACGTGACCTTGGGGGTCACGTGACCCCCAATGCCGATTATGTCATCACTGAGGTCACTGATGACGTCATCATTGACGATGACGATGCGGGTACCGATGACGTCATTAGTGACGTCACTGATGACTTCACCAGTGATGATGACGATGACGATGCGAATTTCGGTGCCGTCATCAGTGACGTCGCTGAGGACGTCATCAGTGATGATGACGATGACGATGCGGATGTCGGTAACGTCATCAGTGATGATGACGATGCGGATGCCGGTGACGTCATCAGTGATGATGACGATGACGATGCGGATGCCGGTGACGTCATCAGTGACGATGACGATGACGATGTGGATGCCGGTGACGACATCAGTGACGTCACTGATGACGTCATCAGTGATGATGACGATGACGATGCGGATGTCGGTAACGTCATCAGTGATAATGACGATGACGATGCGGATGCCGGTGACGTCATCAGTGATGATGACGATGTGGATGCCGGTGACGTCATCAGTGATGATGACGATGACGATGTGGATGCCGGTGACGTCATCAGTGATGATGACGTCATCAGTGATGATGACGATGTGGATGCCGGTAACGTCATCAGTGACGATGACGTCATTGGGGGTCACGCGACATCGGCGGGGGTCACGTGACCTCAGGGGAGTCACGTGACCCCGGTGGGGGGCTCGCGCGGTGCATTATGGGACATTTCCCATGATGCACCGGGGTCACGTGACCTCGGGGGGGGGGTCACGTGCCCCCCCACGAGGTCACGCTACCCCGGTGGGGGGCTCGCGCGGTGCATTATGGGACATTTCCCATGATGCACCGCGCGGTTACGCCGACGCCGACGGCGACGGCGACGGCGACGCCGACGCCGACGGCGACGCCGCTCAAGCCGGAAACGGGCCCCTAAGAGCTGCGCTCTAAAACGCGTGCTGGAGCTCTAGGCATTGTTAGAGTTCGACTATTCTCATCACCACAGTGGTTGGACACGAGCCACTACCCAAGTGTCCGCCGAGGCATTGATTGTTACGAGCCGATGTACGGTGCTCACACAGTTCTCCTGCCCAATCCATGAGTCGCGCTCGACTGTCGACAGGCGGGTAATTTTGATCCCACAATTACGACATCAATCTTTGAGAAGGCAAGACTAAAAGAAATAGTCTCGTTCAATCCTCGCAATTGCACCGCGACAAAGAAGCTTCTGAATCAGTGGCGCCCTGTGCGAGTACACTTGGACCAGGGGACCAGTACGCCTCGGAAAAGTTATGCACATTCCAACCCGATATCGTTTCATGACCCTTTTAAACTTCACGGGGTGCAAACTAAAAGCAATGAAAGGTTGCGGCTAACAAGTGTCAAATAAAATTGTCGAATTAACAGACACAAACGAAGGAGGCAATTCCTCAGGAATACTTTCAGCCTTTCCACTCTGGTGAAGAAGGAAGACCAGAAAAGCTGTACTATGGTGGGAATGAAGTAATGGCCGGCCGCAAGTCGGCAAGCCAGACTGGAAAGGCTGGAGGGGTTGCCGCCATTTATGAGCGACGGTGGCAACCAAACAACTGGCAAGCCGGCTGTCTGGTTGCCGTCGCCATTTATAGATGGCGGTAACGCATGACTAGCCCTTAACAGCACCGCTGTATAAAGAAGTGCGTCTGTGTGTGGGGCCCGGGGGGGGGGGGCGGGAGGGGGGGGGAGGGGGGGGGGGGAGGGGGGAGTTTTAGAAACATACTGTGTTGTAAAGGTTCCTCTTCCCTGCACCTTTGGCGCAGACCAAAAAGCGTGACCCCGGAAACTACTTTGATTGGAAAAGCGCTCTTGCCAAAAAGCACGTTTTTGTTGTGCAAGACGCTGGCACCGTTCCACACGACGATGCACTAAGAATAATAATACTAGCCTTTCAAATACTTTGCTTTCACTGAGCTTGCACCTCCTGCAGCGTGCCTTTTGCACCGTCGAATTCGACTTTCTCAGCAAGAAGGAATCAGAATGACCACCAGCCTATATGTGATAACGTCACGTGCATACCATGCTAAATAGTTCAGCTTTCTGGTGAAATATGATGTTCGCAACACTAGCCATAGATGTCCTAATTGTAAATTTGTGCAGTCTCGCGATGAGATATGGCAGCCTAGAGAAATGTTAGAACGCATGACTATTCTAACATAGTGCTGTAAAGTGGGGGTTCAAAACAAGTACAGGTAAAACCGAATATAACATTTGCCTCCCGAGGCAGTATTTCGGAAGTTTTGAGCTCATGCAAGCTGATGAAGTGTAATATGCTACGATTTCAAGAATCTTTGTCTGTCCTTCGCGCTATTTATGTAAAATCATGAATATCATTGCGTGCATCTTTACGCATCTCTTTTTGCAGTAAGGCGTTCTGGAAGGGATTATTTGGAAAACATAACATTAATTATCAGTCTCTT
The DNA here is from genome assembly GCF_016920785.2 of Ixodes scapularis. NCBI lineage: Eukaryota > Metazoa > Arthropoda > Arachnida > Ixodida > Ixodidae > Ixodes > Ixodes scapularis. The sequence continues at coordinate 107,629,092 of NW_024609868.1, read as the reverse complement.
TTTGAACATTTCGTGTATTTGACTTCCAATTCATCATGTGACCATAGAGTCCTTTTTAGCGTACCTTGCAACCCGATATTTCACACTGCCAATCAGCAAACAGAAAAACACTTTTACGTAGACTCCACAGCTCGCGTAGTTTCGAGTATCGTCCTTCCAAGTCGGTCTCAAGCGGTTATGTGAACTTTATAAAGTAAATTTTTTTTATCAATATAAAATATATTTAATTACTAATTGAATATTTGACAACATAAATAGAGGGCCGACTACTCTAAAGCAATGCCACCCAAATTATTTGAAAGCGGTTCTGCCAATCTTTTCCGGCGTTTTTATCCTCGACAGGCATGTTGTAAGTGATATGGGACGGCCTTACATACATTTCTGATTTTGAAGCTAATTTAAATAACTATGTGTTCCTCACACATATAACTTCTCAAACATATAGAAGTCTGTTATTGCCTTTTTTATCTGGTGAACATTAGTTTTATGTGTCTGTGGGCTGGACGAAAAGAAAGTAAACAGGGGCGCGCGGTGGAACTATGATGATTACGCACGCAAACCGTCAGAAAGTGTCCAATTAAGTAGCTGCCTTGTCGAGTAGAACGTGAAATACTACTTCGTTTTACTAAACAAAAAATAATTTTGAAGGACGCTTAAGCTTCGCCTTTAAAAGTGGAACGCGATCGCGTCAACGGGCCTCGTTTGCATCGCATTCTCATTTGCCGCGCAAGCGTGCCTCGCGTGGCCTAGTGAAAAGCGTCTGACTCGCAACTAAAGGGTTGTGGGTTCGAATCCTGCCTAAAATTTTTAATTTTTTCTTTACGGCAAAGGAATTACTTTCAAAAGTGAAATCATTCGAAACATACGGTGACCTTTATTTCGCATTACATATCATGTTTTAATCACCCTCATTCCACGCGTGATGTCACGTTTCACGTAAGCATTGTGGGTTGTTTGAAATTCTTGCGCTAGGGTATGTAGCTCTGACGTCATGAACCTATCGGCCAATCAGGATTTTCCAGTTACGCCACCGACATCGGTTTTTCTGCGACATGAGCTTGTTAACGTTATCGTGTTAAAATCATCATTTAGCAAGGGTGAAGCTCATTTGCAAATTAAATTGTCCGGCATCTTGTCAACAACAAACCTCAACAGCCAGGCTATGCCAGCTTATTCTGTATAAGAAAATGTTCACTTGGGCAAGCGCTATTTTGGGCCAGATTCGATCTGAGTGCGAAGGTGCGTATATATTAGAGTGAACAATTGCAATTACTCCTTGCTTCATGATTAGTCGTATGCGTGCGGTGCTGAGTGTAAACAATGTTTAGTTAGAACAACAGGCATTTGGATTGCCGCTCGGTGTTTCTATAAAAGATAGACTGAAAGGAGTTATCCTAAAAATTTGTTTTTAGCAACGAGCAAAAAGCAACGAAAATTTCATTGCTTTTAGCTCACTTGGGTCGGCATCACACACATATATATATATATATATATATATATATATATTGTGAAGTGTATTTCGTAAACCTTATTTCATGATATATGGCCACAAGGTGCATGCTCATTTCATATTTTTATGTGATGTAATTAATTCCTTAGTTCAATGACACGATTTCACTTTTAATACTGACACACAAAGTTGTCCCAAATTACCAATCACGGGTATTTTAGACGACCTACCACACTTCGCGACAACATTTTATACCGTGTAAATAGATCAGCTTGAACTTTAGAATTTTACTTTAACACGAACAAAGGACAAGAAAATACAGTATAATTCTAAATTAGAAGCTGATCTATTTACAGGTATGTACCAACAAGCTCAACTCTTTACTCTTGTACTTAAACATTTTGATTCAGGCAAAATATATTTTACTCGTAAACAAATAGATATTGAGTCGTATGAACACGACGTTATGTATGTCAATGTAGATTTTCTTCTACTCTTGCGTCAAAATTAAATAACTGAATTTAATATTTTTGGTACCTAAGAACAAATGTAAATAGCACGGACGATCGAAGAAACTATATAGTTAATCGTTTCACAACGGAAATAGTGTATATTGCCAAAAGAACGCGGAAAATATATTCTCAATTTAGCGGTTCAAACCGGTTCGAACCGGTTTGAACCGTTATTTTTGGCTCCCCGGAACTGAACCGGAACCAAACCGAAAGCCGTGAACCCGAACCGGAACCGAACCGATAAAAATTTCGGTTCGACACCCTGCTTCTAACCTCCTTGGACGGGACTGCCACCTCGGGGGAGCAGAAGGAAAGGAAACTAGGCACGCAAGCGCTTGAAACGACGACAGAGGACGGTGCGAGCGTAGACATAGCAGAGAGACATAGCCGACGCGTGCGGCGCCGGCGTCTGCAGCAGTAACTATTCTAAAGCAAAAACCTAAAACAAATGGCATCTTGCACGCGCGTTCGTCCACGCTTTTTTGTTTTGTTACTTCGAATCTTTTACACGGGAAATGCGTGCGGCGGTGCGAGCGTATAGTTTTTGTTGATGCACATGAAAAATCCACGGAGCCCTATCCGCAAACAGCTTCGCTGTAAAAAAACAATTACAGGAACTTTATTAAGGCCTTATATGTCCAATTACGCGAAAAGGCGTCGGCGTTGTGCACGAAAGATGGCCATAAAAACACGCCATCAAGCACGCTCCGCTTAAGCTCAAAGCGGACGCGCCTCAGAAATAAAACAAAGAAAAGCACCGCAACGCAGGTGCTTCGTCACGGAAGCGGTGAAGCCGGCGGGGCGGGCGCGCCTCACAAAACACAAAGGAAAGCACAGCCACGCAGATGCTTCGTCACAGCAGCCGTGATGCCGGCGGGGGCGTCGCACCTGCGCAGTGGGGGAGCGTGATTTCACAGCCGGACCCGTGGGACTGCACAATGCTTTCGCATTCCTACACGTAAGCAATCTTATGCGTCTTCAACGCGTTTTTTTTTAAACACGCAGATAATGAATTGTGGTGTATGTTTTCCGAAAGCACGTTATAAGGAAAGGGAAAGAAGAACCACTGAATCTTTTTACAACGCATCTCTTAAACGCCCGTTTCCGGCTTGAGCGGCGTCGTCGTCGGCGTAACCGCGCGCTGCATTATGGGAAATGACCCATAGTGCACCGCGCGGGGAGGAGGAAGAAAGGGGGGAGGAGGACAGCGGGGAGCGGAGAAGGGGGATGAGGGGGGCGAGGGGGAGAACGAAGAGGGGGGAGGGAGGAGGTGTATACCCTCCCCTCAGTACCCTTCCCACCTCCTGAAGAGCTGCGCTCCGATTCGGCGTTACAGGGTGTAAACGTCTTTCATTTTTTAGAGCGCAGCTCTTAGGAGCTGCGTTTCCGGCTTGAGCGGCGTCGCCGTCGGCGTAACCGTGAGGTCACGTGACCTCAGGGGGGTCACGTGACCTCATGGGGGCCACGTGGGCCCCGTGGCGAAGTAGCAGGCAGGATGACGAGGTGAGAAGGAAAGAGGAGGTGTATACCCGCCCCTCAGTACCCTTCCATCCTCCTCCTCAAGAGCTGCACTCTAATTCGGCGTTACAAGGAGTTGTAAACGGCTTTCATTTTTGGCTTATTGTTTCCTGTTGATGCTTACTTCTACCAAAATGCTTTTACACAAATTTGGAACCCTATGTTTCTTTGTTTTTTTATTATTGTGAGTCGCAAACTCATTGCCTTGTGTGGTCGTCTTAAAAAAATATCACAGCCATATTTTTGCATATTGCGGCTAGCAATTTTCTCTTGCTGCACTTTTCCACCGAGGGGAGAGTCACAACTAGTTAAAGAGTTAAATTGTGAATTTGATGACAATGTGAAATGCAAGACATATTGAAAATTTTGGTATATCTTGCGGGACGTGGGACACAAGCCTTCATTACGTCACACTAGTCCCGCGAGTCGCGGAATGGGTGGTCACCTGTGGGTAGCGCAAATGTAATGTAAAAGGAAGCAAGCTTTTTCTCGTATCCATGTGATGGGAAACGGAGGTAAACTAGAACGTTTGCTTACCGGACTAGCTTTCAGGCCTGTGCCGCGGCTGCCTGTCAGTGACTTTTCTCGCAAAATGTAACCGATATCATTTATACATTTTGGAAACGATGCACACATTTTACTGCGAATGTCCGCGACATTGTCTTAATTTTGACTCATCTTGAAAAAAAAAAAAAAAGAACTTAATTTTGAACTTTAAAACAGAAGAGCTGAACCAACGGTCTTGCATCAAATGTACCTGCATTTAATGTACGAGGGGTGTACAAACATGATTTTGCGAGCCGCGTAGACTATTATAGACCTGCGCGCCCATATGCATGTTTTCAGGTTCATGTTTTCAAGTATGTGCCAGAAAAACAGAACCCTTGGTTCAGCGAAACATTCGTTAGCGCTAAAGATCACCTAAAAATCCACTGTTTACACGCGTCGTACGTGGCGCCTTTTATTTTCGAAAATGACTTTCTTTTCTACGCTCAGAAAATATCGCGTTTTTCATAATCTGCCGGCTCAATACGTGTTTTAATAAACGGGTAAACACAATATATTTCTGCAGCGCGTGTCGATATCCTAAAATAATCGTCTGCGTTTGTCTTCTTTTTTTCTTCGCATATTAACCGTGTGATATTATCCTACCGCACTTATGAACTTGATTAAAAGTGCAGAAACACTTGTGTTACGTTGTAAAACAGGACCGTCGTCATATTTTAAGTACAAACTTTTCAAAGTCGCAGCATATTATTCCAAACGATCATGGGCCAGCCCGCATAGGCGCGTCTATGCGCGCGTTGCAAGGTTCATGCTCTTTCATATGAATCATGGCGGCGGGACAGCCACCGGGAGCGTTGGGCGAGGAGGATTCGCTGTACTCTCCTGGTGCCAAAACTGCGATAAACCGGAATAATGCGCTCATGCTCCGTTCGTTTTCGCGAACACGACACTAGCCCAGGGCCTCGAGATCGACCTAGAGGTGGCGCTACGGTCGCGCTATCATCATCATCAAAGCGGGGATAGGAAAACGTGCGCCCCATAGGCTCTCCACGGTCGCGCGCGAGACGGCGTAGATTCTTGCGTTTATTTTGTCGCATACTATCGGTGGGAAAATAATTCTAGCGGAAAAGGATGCAGTACTGTTTGGTGCTTCAGTCAAGATCGAATCGTGCTGCCAGCGTGCGGCCCAAATTTATATAATCGCTTCTGTGGGTGCGTCGTCTGCTCTAAGCAGACGTTGGAAAGCATAGATCACCACGACTGATGCCTGTCTGCGGCTAAACTGGAATATTTATGTTAAGTATTTGTTTCTTTTAGAATGGATGTATCGGTTCATCAACGTGGGAATTAAAAAAAAAAAAATTCCAACCCAGATAACATAATACTGCGCCTGTGGGCTGTGAAATCGCAGCTTTTAGGCTTTTTTTTTTTAACGTCTAGCTTTTGCAGTAATATAAATATTTAGAATGAAGATAAGTTAGCGCTGTATTGGAAATTACCATGCTATTGAGTTCCTCTGCCCTTTTAGTGTTCCATAGTGTGGGTAAGGTTTTTGCCAGTCTGAACAGATCTACTGCGTTGCGATGAGGAGAGAGTGTCTCTTCTAGTTAAAATCTGCAAACTGCACGCACGTTGGCAGCACAACTGAAACAAGTGAAACAAACAGTTCTAATATATCTGCCGTGACTGTAGTAAACGAGTGTAACCGAGCAACGCAACAATGTTCCTGTTATTAAATGCTTTTCTCGGTAGTGCGGGTTCACCCGCTTCAATTTTCTCGGTGAGGGCCGCGGATGTCAAGAGGCTAATACTATAAATTTCTGGCTAAATAATCTTGTATTCAAACACGGTAGACTTTGCAACCCAAACAAACGATGCGCACCACGACACAGACAGCATCGGCCGCCGTGATACTCTTTTACTGATGAGGGCTAGCAACCTTCACGAGACTTTCCGATCACCTTCCGCCCTTACCTAACGTATATCGGGACTGGGCAGTTCATCGATTAACTTTCAGATCATTCGAGTAAGGCTTTAATTGCAATTTTTTTTGCCGGTTAATTGGAGTCTTGTGCTGGGGAAAGTCATCAAGGAGTAAAATATGCTTGCTTTAATATTTTTGGCGTCTTTACTTCTTTTGTGACACAGGCTTGCACGGTAAACCACTTCAGCGTGCTTGTCATTTCGCCGAGGGTGATTATACTGTTTAAAGGGATACTTCAACGAAATTTGAAATATTCCCGTCGTGTTCAAGAATAGGTTGAATATGATCCACAATATCCGTAAATGACAATCGCACGTTTGTATTTTGAGCCTGGTGGCGGTATTTTTCGTTATAAACGGCCCACTCTGGCAAGCGCTCGGAGAAGGCCCAGCTTAGAGCACGTGACATCCAACGCAATCGTGACGTAGGTCGTCTCAAGACGAGCAAAGCTACGGCGAGGCTGACGTCGAGAGGATGGCCTAGTCGTTCCAGCCACCGAAGCGGCTGCTTTTGTACGAATTTTGAGTGACGGGTTAATCTTTTATAATCTTCTAGGGGGACAATAGCGACTTCTGCGAGACACAAAAGGGATTCTCGGGAAGAGGCGAGTTCCTCCTGCCCCCCTTCTCTCGTCGTGGCCGGAGACGAGACAACCTCCGTCACTAGCTGTCAAGGTTCCTAGACGAGCATTACAAGCGAGGCGTTAGCGACATCCACCAGGTGCTCTTTGCTAATCGTTTAATTCGTTTTAAAATTCCTTTTTGAGACTTTTTTAACAAGATATTGGTATGTTCCATGTGATTCTGCTCTTTTGAACACATATAGACCAAAAAATGAGCGCCGAAATTTCGTTGTAGTATCCCTTTAGTAGTATCCCTTTAAAGGGATACTACAACGAAATTTCGGCGCTCATTTTTTGGTCTATATGTGTTCACAAGAGCAGAATCACATGGAACATACCAATGTCTTGTTAAAAAAGTCTCGAAGAGGAATTTTAAAACGAATTAAACGATTAGTAAAGAGCACCTGGTGGATGTCGCTCACGCCTCGTTTGTAATGCTCGTCGAACCTTGACAGCTAGTGACGGAGGTTGTCTCGTCTCCGGCCACGACGAGAGAAGGGGGGAAGGAGGAACTCCCCTCTTCCCGGGAATCCTTTTTGTGTGTCGCAGAGGTCGCTATTGTCCCCCTAGAAGATTATCGAAGATTAACCCGTCACTCAAAATTCGTACAAAAGCAGCGGCTTCGGTGTCTGGAACGACTAGGCCATCCTCTCGACGTCAACCTCGCCATAGCTTTGCTCGTCTTGAGACGACCTACGTCACGATTGCGTTGGATGTCACGTGCTCTAAGCTGGGCCTTCTCCGAGCGCTTGCCAGAGTGGGTCGTTTATAACGAAAAATACAGCCATCAGGATCAAAATACAAACGTGCAATTGTCATTTACGGATATTGTGGATCATATTCAACCTATTTTTGAACACGACGGGAATATTTCAAATTTCGTTGAAGTATCCCTTTAAATAATAACTTAAAAAATACTTCATCTTAAAATGCTTCCGTGTTCATATTTATGTAGGACTCACAACGTGAAGTTTAGAATGGGAATGCAATATGCCATTTATGACATAGTAAACCCAGTAAAAAAAATATGTAGTTTTAACGTCTTTCACACAATATGACTGGGGAAAAATCAACATACGGGTTAATTGATTGATTAGTCTACTGAAGGATAGCGATCAGTCGGGTTAATTTTCTAATCAAACCACAGACCCACTCAACATTCAATGCTTTATGAAAGCCACGGTTTGTACGAGATAGCAAAAATACGTGGGACCAGCGATTGTATACAAAACAACACACTAAGATTATGGAAGCTTCCGACTTAATAATAATCGCTTTGCTGAATTTCTACGCATGGCAAATGATACAACACAACCTTTAGTAAGAAGAAACGGCAAAAAAAACATAAAACATTTAATAAGGAATGTCAAGCTCAGCCTGAAACGGGCTTGCGTCGTCAAGATCCATGCTTCTGAGCGTGCGCCCGTAGCAGACGACGCACGGCGGTATCCCCGCGTTCGCGCGTTTCCAATTTCGGCCGCACAGTGGCGGCACGGTTCGATCTCGAGGCGAATAGCTGACGCTGTAAAAAGGCTCGAGGTACACCTAAGCACTTTTTATGAGTGGTGTATGCGAAAGCATGCACGTCACTCTTCCGCTCCCTTTTTCGTCCGCAGCGTATTTGCGCCGACGGCAGAGCGCGCCTTCTCGTCGCCGCTCTGACCTTGGACGTTTCGTGTTACCCGCGCACTGACTGGAGCATATCGAGCAAGCCCATTATAACCTCCCTGATATCGAGGAACTCTAGCGCTGACGGACACGCAGCGCCATGGGGTGGCGGTCGTTGAAACTGACGCGCAGCGGCCAATGGGAGCTTCGTCGACGCGCGCCAGCGAATGGAACCGAAGCCGAAATCCATCAGCTTTACTCCGCTCCTTTGGGATCGAGGAAACTAGGTGCCGTTTGGCTAGGCTTTTCGCGTGGTTTCATAGCTGGAAGCTGACTTCGATCACTTGGTGAAAAGTTTTAAGGTGCTGTTTGGCGCCGCTTCAAAGCTGATGACGTCGGCTCGCTCCATGGGACAATTAATGCTTTCGCATTAAAAGGAATGGTGTCACCGTTTAGCGAATAATGACAGCCAGCGACAAATGAACAGCACGGACACATTCGTCCGACTGTAATCGGGCAGCCCTACACCAAAAAGGAATCAGGGAGCTGCCAAAACTGTGGTAGCGGTGCCTAAACGCACACGGGGAATAGCTGACATAATTTCGTGCTTGTCAGATTTTTCATTTCCTCTATGAAAAATAAAAGTCCCGGTCAACCTTGGACGACCCTTTTATACACGGATTGCTACATTTCTAAGGATGCGCCATCAGAAAAGCTCGATTAACGGAAGCGGGACGACTAAATCTTCTGCACAACTGTTTTGCTTCTCGTTATCTTCGCGGTTTTTGCTTGCGCGCGCAGAGTGATAAACACCGATTTATTACGCCGAATGTTGTCAAACACTAGAAACCCACGATCCACAGAGATCAGCATGAATCTAAACGAACTTTATGCAAAGTCATTGTGTTATGTGTATGTCTAGACACCGGGACGTGGACATTGAGCCCCTGGCGGGATCCCTGGGTTCTGCAGCGCGAGCCTTCTTTCCGGGTGCTCCTAACAGCGGTGAGCTTTATATGGTGTACCACATCCCGTGCGTGTACCCTTGACGCCGATGGGGCCATTGAAACCTCCCACGCTTGGCTGCAGTCGCGAGGCAAGTGGTGTGACCGTGGGTGTGACGCAGTGGTTGAAGGGCGCATTTCAAAAGTCCACAACGTGCCTGCTCGGCCGTGCGCAGCCGTGACCAACTGCCTTTGACCGACGAGAATCGCGAACTATTTTATGCTTAAAGGAAAGGACTTACGACACGCCGAGAGCTAATCACTGTCATCCGCGGGGAAGTTTGTTCAAACGTGCGTTCGGGTGACATCCCCACTGCCAACATGTGGTCCAAACGCCACTAACAAAAGCTTCGCGAGGAAAATACGTTTTAAGACATTGGTGCCCATCAGGCAACAGAGCAATCTAATAAAAAAAAATTACTCTACGCACCCATTGCTTTTTAAAGTTTTTTTTGTTTGTTTTGTTTTCAAGTTTGACGGCAAGGTGCTGTGACGGCAATCTGCTCCAAGGTGCTCACTCTGGTACATTTCGCTAATATGTGAGAGCTTTGCGTGAATATTGCACCAAAGGTTTCACCTTCTCGATACTGAAACGAACAGCTCAGCTTTCTGTCTATGCTAGAGCGCAAACTCAACGACTGCCGCAGTGCTTAAAGTTTCCCGTAAGCTGCGGGCGTCTGTGGCAAGGAAGAAAGTCGTATTCAATGGACAAAAAACGACTATGTAGAATAAAAACAACCGCCATTTTGTTCCGCATCAAATCGATATGGCTACTTTATCTTGCTGCGCATGGCTACTCAACTAAACTTGAATGGGGGAAACCCCGATAATTGTTTTATTACAATACGCACCAACGCCAGAATTGTGGGTGGCAAGGGGTTTCAGACCACCCTTTAATATTGGAGGGGAGTTAGAGACTCGAGGGGATTTTTAGAACTGTTTTTTGAGCGCCTCAAATAACGTACAATTCCTATGGATTTTTTCGTCTAACATGTTTCATTTTTCATGGTCTGTTAAGTTACTAGCTCCGTTAAGTGCGCTTGTCGCCGCGCAATTATGCAGTGCGGCGAAGCGATACCCGCGTAGCTCCATTGCTGTCCTTTGCATCTTCCTTCACCCCAGCGCAGTCGCGTGCTTAAAAAGATCACCCAAGTGCTGAATGTGTAAATGCACGCACCGGTATTCAAAAAAAAAAAAAAAGACAAAGAAAAGTTTGGTGAGTGCTGCTGATGTGCCAGACTCCTTATTGACGCAAAACTATCCAAAATTGAATATCGATACTATCCACAGCTTTTCGACAACTATCGATAGTGTCAAGAACTATCTATAGTGGATTACCGACAGTACTATTGACAGTATTATCGATAGTATTGTCGATAGTAGTATTGATAGTATTATGGATAGTTGGCTATTGGTTGACTATGGATACTATCGAAACTCAGATTTCACAAAGCTACCTAGTATTACGAAAATGAAAGCTACCTAAAAATGGGGATAATGACGAATGTGTACGGACAGTGAACGCGTGGTTCTGGGGAAAACGTGAAGTTGAAAGGCAACTAATCATGAAATTGCATTCTCATGCAAAAGAATTTAGAGGTAAAACAGGAAAAGCGTTTGGATAGTTTTCCTGTGCAAACATTTTGTATATTCATGAGGTTCAGATATCAGGCTTCACACTTTAGTATGCCCGCATCCGTTAAACCATAAACATTATTCAGTATTTTCTTTTTGTCGTAGAGTTGGAGAAAACACTCGCTGAAGACATTTAGCATCAGGGTTTTCACAAGTATGTTTCACGCTTGTGTTTCCTTTATTATTCAATTATCACATATTACTTTTCATAGCCTTGACCACTGACAGGTGAAAATGAGCACTCTGCTGGGGACCATACCTTTTTTTTTTTTCTGCTCATGACCGTTCATAGCGAATTCCCAAAAATCGGGAATCAGCTGTTGACAAAATCAGTTAGCCTTGTATGCCGTGATATGTTGCCACTTTTGGTTCGGTTCAATTTTGGGAGATTTCAATAACGGTGGCTGAGAAAAGATATTTTTGAATTAATAAAGGCAGTGGAGATTTTGCTGTGGAAACTTCAAATTGAACATTACCAGTTCAACAAACCTGTATCTAGTCAACATGGTTGGTTACTGATGCTTTTAGTTCTTCCATCCTTCAAAAAAGAATACGTTTGGGAACATAAAGTAAACTGGATTCAAAATAACAAATAAAAATGAAAATTTCCTGTCATCCAAGTAACGATATTGTTAGTATGTTTCAGTGAAAACAAGGTTGTGAATCCGAAAGGCCCCCCCCCCCCCCCCCCCCCCCCCCCCAATATGATTTCCTTTCTTTCTCGCAACCTGTTTGATTCGAGAAAAAAAAACATAATTATCTTTTCATCCGGGTAAAGCCTTGTCCCCATACTTGCGCATTCGGTCACCATCGCTAGCAGCGCATTCAAGCAGGGTTCCGGTTACATGCACCACGTAATTTACTTATCAGGAGCGACAGGGGTTTTCATATTTCTGATTGAGCTCTGCCTGCAAAATGCAAAGGGCACACCCCGGGAAGCAGTCTAAAAGAGTAAAGGACTTGACAACCAGTCAAGTTGATATCTTTTATTCATACTTTTAATAGTATACAATCGATATTTTTAATACGTTAGCATTAGAACGCTCGTTTTGACGAAAACCTGGCGGTGTCTTTCGTCTGTCAGCTCCGGGAAGAGAAGGACAAGGAGGGGGAGGGGGTGACGCGTGCGACGCTCCCATTGGTCCGAAGCGCTGACGTCAGCACACGTCAACCTCTCCCTTTCTCCCCGGCGCTGACAAACTGAGAGACACCGCCGGGTTTTCGTCAGAACGAGCCCTTTCGTTTTCGGCAAGGTCACGCGCACAGCTGGCGCGGAGCTAGAGAGGAGTAGTCGCCGCGCAGCACCTCCTAGATAAGAAAGCCGTAATGCTGAATGATATGTCCCAATCAGAGAAAGTCAACTCTGGACAAAGATTGGAAACGAATGCTGCGTCAGCGCTCGGATTCAAGTCAAGTTTGAGCCGAACGTTGACGCAATCGTCGTGTCTAATCTGTACAGCGTTGGCCTTCTCTGATGACGCCATCTAATTCAGCATTACGGTTTTGTTGTCTAGGAGGTATTGCGTCGCGGCGTGGTAAAATGCGGGTGCGCTCAGTTGCCACTCTGTCGTCGCTGGTTGTTCTTCGCTCTGGGTTTCCGTAGTAGCGGTGCGTGGGCTGTGATGTATCTGTTAGTTAAAATAATGGACGCGGTTCACGCCATGAGTGATATGTATGCGGTTCCTTCCACGTGTGTTATGGATGCACGAGTGATATGAATGACCCTATCCAAGGACGTGGACGTACTCTGACAGGCAGAGTACAGAAAAGGGGGCGAAAAAAATGATAGGAAGCTCCGTTGGTGGATTCTTAGGGAATCCGTTAGCATGACCCTTTGGAAACGCTACACGCGTCCCCTTTTGGAAAACGCCAACACTGACGGCATTTCCCCAAAAAATAGAGGAAGCACAAGAGAAAGCCAAAAGAGAAGAAGTGAAGGGGTCAGCGTTAGTGTTTCCCAAAGGGGGATGTGTGCGGCGTTTCCAAGGGTCATTCTAACGCATTCCCTAAGAATCCACCAATGGATCTTCCTGTAATATTTCAAAAGTTTATTGCCAACTGTTTCTCAGGAGAATTCCTACCGTTTTCTGGTTGTTTTCCAATAGGTTTTAGATTGTTCCTCGAAAATTATGCGAAGGTCCTTAATTTCACTTGCATTTTCCTTCGAGCTACACGACATTTCCCGGATGGACACACGTGACGCTCTTCGTCACCTAATAAAACACTGTCAATAGCTTTACGATAGGTGGCTGTCAATATTCGACCATAAACGATTTCACGATAGTCGACTATTGATAGTATGCTATCGAGTTTCACGATAGTCGACTATCGATAGTACGTACACTATCGATAGTTTTACTTGGGAGCGAAGCAGACGCTGCAGGAACGAGCGCACCGCGCCTGTCATTCACGCGCGCGCTCGGGAAGGAAAAGCGTCGTTCGAGGTACCATGCTCGTGCTTGTAGCATTGACTTCATAGGTTGTATACACCTGCGGCCATAGCTGTGTGCGCGACTGCTGAGCGCGTGCTGTCGGCGAGCTTCCACAGTTCGTTTGCAACGGGCATCCCGCACCATCACAGATAGCCGGTCTTAGCAGCCTACTAACGTGACCTCTTTCTGGGCATGCGCTCTAAACATCGCCCTCAGATATGGCGTCCACTGAATATCCTCTACAGCACGCATTGCAGACTGCAATATCCTGGCAAGCTATGTTCATAATAAGTTAAACAAATTTAATTTGAAAAAAAAAAGATAAAATTTCGGTATGCGCCGGGAAACTGAGGGAGTGGAGGAGACGAGAGCGCATGGGGACGTAAGAACGCCGAACTCTGATTTGAATGATTAGTGCGAAGACCTAAGCTACCTTTGTCACCAGAACACTCGTCGAACGCGCTAGAACACGAAACACCAGCGTCTAGCGTTTGGCTTTCGCATTTGAACGCGTTTGACGAGTGCGGTTGAGACAAAGGCAGCTAGCTTTACGTCTGCCCACTCATCATTCCGAACTGAGCGCGGCGTCCTGACGTTCCCGTGCCCTATCGTCCCCTCCTCTTCGTCAGTTTCCCGGTGCATAGCAGATGATCTCTAGGTATCTTTAATTGTGTGTTGCCGGCATGCGAGTTGGCTTCAAGGTCGCCAAAGGCACGAGCGCGTGGTTTTCAAGAGCGCACTGAAGCCAACGTGTGAGATGAAGTACATATATGCAGGTTTAATCTTTTTTTTTTTCTTTCGACGGGAATTTCGGACTCTATGTGGACCAGATGTCAAAGTCTAAGAACTTACCGTTATCTCTTTCGAAAGTTGGAAGCAATTTGATGAGTTTTGCGGACGACGAAGCCCGCAAATACATGGAGGTGAATGCTCCCTGCTACGGAGAACTGCCCCCATTTTTAGCGCATAAAATAAAAAAAGAAGAGATTATACACGCTCGATTATGCTGACAAAGAGAGTGCATAAGGAGTTAACTTTAATTGTAACAAATTTATTTAAAAAAAATATCCGCGAATGGTGCACAAGTGGGGTCTGTGCAAAAGAGTATACGGCCAGGGAGACATAATATAAGGGGTTAATCATCACGATAAGTAGGATAATTAATTAATGTTAATTATCTTTATGATTAGTGAAAATAAAGAGATGGTTTTAATTAGAAACTTGCTGAGCGTCATCGAAAACTGCTGAGTAAGCTTTTTAAAAACACCTAATGCATGTGGGAAGCGCGAGAGTGCGGCAAAGTTTCTACTGTGCTTCCCACGTGCGTCAGATATTTCTAAAATTTACTGATTTAGTAGTTTTTTGATGAAGCTCAGCATATTTGTAATTGGAACCATGTTTTTTTCCTACTAATTCACCATGTACCCACTATACTTTGTTTCAACTTGAAGGCCGACCAACAAGCAGACAAGAGGAAACTCTCCCGCCATTGTTACTTTCCATTCGAGAAAGAGGGAGACCCCCCTGCTCTCTACGGTTAGTAGCTCAGATACCCGCTCCTGTGTGGAGAGGAGGAAAGAAGAGTGCGAGAAACGCAGAGAGAAAAAAAAACAACAACAACTGGGAACCGGTTTTCTGCCCGGCAGAAGAGGGTTTTGTAGGTCGGCCTTTAAACGGAGTCGATGATGGGGCCCGGAGCCGTATATGTAGAGAGTTTGACCATTCGTTGGGAAGTATAGGAGACAAATCAGGAGGCGCCATTGGCTGAAAGCGGGCTGGGCGTGCTCCAGGGCGTCTTCAGAAATTCGAATGTGACCAACCAGAAGCCGGAAATAATACCATGGCGGTGGTCGCGAGAAACAAACCTGATAAGTGCATCGGAGTAACTCTCGGTGACTGAAAATATGGTACACGTGATGTTTCAATCACGCCTATCCAAAATGATGGTGGAAGTAGTGGAAGAGTGCGACTAGGGGAACGATCGACACAATCCTTACGCCAAGCGCCGAGGGCCGAGAATCTGCTGTCCGAACGGTCACACTCTGTCTGAGCAAAACAGAGTTGAGCGGCGCATTCGTTTACATCTTTCTGCATGATCATGGTCGAAACCATCACGTGCACGCTATTTTCAACCAGGAAGAGTTACTACACTTCACTCTTACGCGTTTATTAAAACCATTTACGAACATATACCTTTGATCAGAACTGTTTCTCGCTACCACCGCTAGGGGATTCTTTTCAGCTTCTGGCTTTTTGTCATAGTTCTTAACGGTTCAGTTTCTTTAACAACCCGAAGTTGGAACAAAACTGCACTTGTAAATTGCAATTCTGAAAAAAAAAAAAGAAACAAGAAGCAAAACATTAAAGCTTGAAATAACTTTTTTCTCCTCTACAGATAGTAGTTTGTAATAGTCGCTGGCACTTTAAACAAATGTTTGTAACATATGTAAAAATAATACTTCGTATGATGAAAAAAAAAAAAAACAAGCTGCAATTTATTTGACTTATAAAATAAAGGTATACTTTTTTAAAAAAGGTATACTTAAAAAAAAATATATCCTCTCTTCTTTTTTTTTTCTTTGACAAGCTTGGTCGGATTCGAATGAAACCAACCGGCTCTAACTTACACTGGGTGTGTGTACGCAAAATGTGGGTGCTGAAAGGGTGTCGCGATTGGAAAGAACGACAGCACCAAAAGCCTTACGCCAATGCGTGCATTAGAAAATATGTAGCAATAAGTGCAGTTTTTTTTCAGTAACTCTCAAAAAGGCCATCGCCCCCCCCCCCCTCCCCTCTCCAACTTACCGCCGCTCCCCATCTCCCGAATATATCTTTTTATTTTTTTAACACGCAAAATGATATAAGATGTATAATCATATGATCCGGCGGCTTTTCTGTTTTATTTTTTATGCGTGATTGGTTTAGCCGTAGCAAATGCACAAAGACGACAAGCGCCGTGACTATGCACATTTGCCACTGCATGATTAGTTTCATCGAATTATAGCGTTGGCTTCGGTAACCCTCAATAGAAAAGGAGAATAGACGACGAGACAGGTCTGTCTACCTGTCTGGGAAGCTAAACGCCATTGCTTTCCCTGCCTGCTGGCCGGAGGCAGCCAGATACGAACATACAGACGCCCGAACCTCGCAAGGCGATTGGCTGATCGGTATCCGCTGCCAACTTGCCATGGCAATCGTCATTTCGGTCCAGTCAGATCTACGAAGCTTCGAAGAGGTCGGTCGGCGCCAGTCGTGCCAAGATCGCTATGGAGCGCGTCATCGTACTGAAAGCGTTCCTGCGTACAATCAACTAATCAATCGCGCTTATCTCCACGAATCTCTTCTAATGGTATTGTTGTTCTCGAGTATTTCGAAAGAGGAAAATTATTTTTTAAACGCCTCCAAGCACCGACGCCGCATGTCGTGGCAATACGAAGATGTATACAGTTGTTTCTCCGGTGCGGTTATAGAAAAATCTCGGTATACAAGAAATGTCTCAATAGAGCTTCCCGTCACCAGCGAATAGACTCAACAAGAATGAAGAAGTGATGGAGAAACTGCCAATTCCATGAACCAAAATGGCGATCATTCGCGGAGCTTGACGCTATACTTTACTGGGATCCAGTGACTGCACAGCACGACAGCGCCGTGACCTTGCAATTTAGGTGTATGTGTGCGTGCAGGGGTGTCTTCTAGCCTCCGACTGCGCTCGGACTGATAGTGAAACGAAGTCTACCCCATGTCCCAAATAGCGGCCAGGCTCTTTAAATCGACCGGAAAAATCGGTTTCTTAACCTATCGCGTTCGTATTTTGTACAGCGTTGGCCACAGGAGGTGCATTTTTTCTTTAAAATTCTCAAAGAGCAAACTTACCCAAGGAAAAAGTAAAACAAAAAGTAAAAAAAAAGATAAAGGCTTAACTTTTAGGAAAACGCAGCGATGCCACCGGTCTGCAAACCATATGGTGCCCATATGGTTTGAAGACCGGTGGCTTCGTCGACGAAACATACGTTTCGTCGACACTAGCGTTTCATCGACCCTCGCAACACGAATCGCACGTTGTATGGACATTTCGTCACGTATACTCCCCCCACCCCCCTTTCCCTCCCCCCCCCCCCTCTCCCGGCCTGCTTTATGCGGCGGCTTATTACAAAATTGTTAACCGACCTCACCGACCCGTACATGCCCTTCCCGGCGACAGTCTCATACAGCTTATTACAGAAAAAAAAGCTAATCTGAGCTGTCTATGAAACGATTTGTCGATGAACCAATCTGGCGATGAAACGTCGCGTGTTGATAAAACGGTCTGTCGATGAAACGTCGTTCGATGAACGGATTGCCACCGGATGCGGGGCCTTGAACCGCGTTGGCAGCCGCGGACCAGTCAAGCCAAAAGCGTCTGTCTCCGTCGATTCACGTAACGCGATGTGTTGCTGAGGCGGGCGGTTTCCGGAATTCCCGGATGGCAGGGGAAATAGAGCGTGTCGAATGACACCCGCTCTAAAGAAAACTTTCTGTCGGTTGGCGAATGTGGCGGGCAGGCTGCTTCGGAACCGAAAGTGATAGAACGATGGAATGTCCGCCAGCTGCAGACTGTGCTGGCAGACTCAGTCTCACAAGTTGTTCGGAGTGCTACGAAAAACGCACGGAGTGGAAGTTAAATAAAATTCCTCGCTTTCACGCGTCCTCACAAAACGAAAGAGCTAAGACCGCGTGCACTCTTCGGGACACTTTTTATTTATTTATTTATTTATTTATTTATTTCAGTACCTTCAAGGCCCAGGGGGCGTTACAGAAGGGAGTGGTGGAAAACATAAAAACAAACAACAGGTAGTTAATTCAGAAATTTAACAGAGAATGAAAAAATGAAGACAACGCAGGTTATAGAGAAAGTACATAACACTCAATGGCGGATCTGCAAGTGAAATCGTCGGTAGTCCTTGCGATGGAGGCGGGCAGGTGGTTCCATTCGTTACTAGTCCTTGGGATAAACGAATCGAAAAACAAGGTAGTGCGAAAATGTGGCACGCCTACTTTGTTATGGTGGTCCGAACGAGATGAGACGTATGATGGCTCTGAAAAAAGTTCGGGTTTGAGGTGCGGGTTATAAAGATATATTTTATGAAATAGCGTGAGTCGCGATATTTTTCTGCGCAGAGAAAGGTTCGGAAGGTTCAAGGTTGCCTTCATAGAGGATACGCTAGATGAATGGGAGTAGTTTGACAAGCCAAAACGCGCGCTGCGATTCTGTATCAATTCTAAGTTAATAAGAAATTCCAGGCCTGGGTCCCACACCGAAGATGCGTACTCCAATTTAGAGCGGACGAGAGTTTTGTAGAGGAGAAGCTTTAAAGATGATGGTGCCATAGAAAAGTTATGACGCAAATATTCAAGCATACGGTTGGCGTTATTTACTCTGTTTGACATGCATTTGCCAAGGCAGATTAGCTGTTATGTGAACCCCTAGGTATTTGTAGGACGTTACTTGTTCAAGTGCACTGCCTGAAAGTTGATAATCGTAAATGCTGGCACAAACGGTCTGACGCGTAATTCTCATTACTTTACACTTGTTAGTATTCAGACGCATTTTCCAGATATCACACCAATTAGAGATTTTGTTAAGAAGAAGGTAA
This sequence comes from Ixodes scapularis, assembly GCF_016920785.2. NCBI lineage: Eukaryota > Metazoa > Arthropoda > Arachnida > Ixodida > Ixodidae > Ixodes > Ixodes scapularis. The sequence continues at coordinate 107,610,187 of NW_024609868.1, read as the reverse complement.
GGGCAGGAGGAGAAAACAGAGAGGTTAACCAAGGCGGCCTGCCTCGGTTGGCTACTCTGAGTTGGGGAAGGGGATGAGGGGATAAAAGAAGGAGGAAAGAAAAAGTAGAGGAGGATAAAGGTAACACACTAGCACTCACGTTAACACTGTGAGGCCAGAATCAATAATTAAGAAACTACCGCAGTTTCTAATATGACAATAAAAACTAAGAGACTGAAAGTGCGTGCTGGATTGTCACCAATGTTCACCCAAAACACTCGAGTTTTTGTACGCGCCAGCGCGAAGTCCAGTTGCGCACGTGTACACTTACAGGAATTATAAAATGGATAGCCCTCTATACGACAACAAATAATGAACACTAGATAAGTTTTTACAAACAGAACTCGAGGCGAGTTGCTGATAAAAATCGCAGAAGGGCTTTTGCGGCCTTCTCCTCTTTAAATGGTGAGTCCCAGGCCCCTAGTATTTTGGACGTAGTAAATGGCCGGTCGTCTAGATGTGAAAGAATCCTCTTTAGGAGTTCCCTTTCTGCATCGTAAAGTGCACATTCACATAATAAATGAGATATAGTTTCCACACAATCACATCCTGGACAGTTCGGAGTGTGTGTTTTTCCGATTCGGTGCAGAAATTCCTGTGTGTAGGAAACGCCCAGACGTAATCGGTGTATAACAGCTTCCGTTCGCTTGGGTAAATTACGTGACACACGGTATGTTAGGTCAGGATCCAGTAGATATAGGGGAGGGTAATGGTGTGCAGAGCTCTTCCGGAGGCTTCGTGTTGCATTTCGGGCGTGGAGATTTATCAATGAAGTGACGTCGCTTCTGGAGTAGGGTATTTCGACGTTGGGGAATAAGGTATGGGCGGAAGTCGCAGCACCATCCGCAGCTTCATTTCCAGGTATCTTGCAGTGTCCAGGAATGTTAAGGTCAGACATAGGCGCATAGGAATCGGAACTAGTAGAAATGACTCGAAAAATGACACAGTCGTCTACAAACAACTTGATGAATGAGTCGTTAGAGTTAGGAAGTTCATTAATATAGATGAGAAAGAGAAGATGGCCAAGCACAGACCCTTGTGGCACACCTGAAGTAACGGGGGACGAGGATGATTTGAAGTCGTTAGCAACTGCAAATTGAGTTCTGTTAGACAAGAAACTTTCAATACATGCGAGAATGTTCAGGTCAATATTTAATCTGCTTAGTTTCAAACAGAGTAGCTGATGAGATACGAGGTCGAAAGCTTTAGAAAAGTCCAGAAATATGCAGTCAACATGAGATTCATTATCTAAAGCAGCAAAAAGTTAATGTGTAAATGAAATTAGTTGTGTCTCATAGGAGAACGTCTCACGAAAGCCGTGCTGACATGATGTAAAAAATGCATTACTCTAAAGGAAACTAACAAGGTTAGAATAAATTATATGCTCTAGGATTTTACAAGGAACACTAGTTAAATATATCGGTCTGTAATTAAGGGGAGAACGCGAAATTCCTGATTTAAACGAGGGTACTACCTTGCCCACCTTCCAATCGCCGGGCACAATATAAAGTTTCGACAAAATTATGGAGGAGTATACTTTGGTCTTCTTCAGAAACTTTGAGTTCAGGTTCAGATGACGAAGAAACTTTTAAATTTCGGATTAAATGCATCACACCAACGCCGCAGTCAATCAGCACAGGATCCACTGGAAAAAAGCTCGAATCAACAACATCAGGAAGACAAACGGAGGGTAGATTCAAGAACGGCTTTGCAAACACTTCATTAAACACAGAGAAGCATTCAGACTGAGGAATAGTCACACCATTGTCGTCGTTTAGGACCACCAACGACGTTCCAGAACTTTTTAGCGTTGTCTATCAGTAACGAAGGAAGTGTGTTATTAAAGAAAACCCTCTTAGCTTCTTTCACTGCGCTTTTAAACAAAGCTATAAATTGACGATAAGCACACCAGTTGACATGACTCTGACTTTGTTTATCTTTGCGATATACTCGCTTTTTCTTAATTGAAAGACGCTTTAATGGAACGTTGAACCAAGCGGCTCGATGCTTGCATGAGATTATGCGTAATGGTATGTATTGTGTACTTAATAATTCACCTTGTCCCTAAAAAGATACCAATTAGTTTCGATAGTACGTTCCGAAAAATCCAACATGTATTCATCTAAAAACGCTTCAAGCTCTCTGTTTATGATTTGATAGTCGGCCTTGTTGTAGTCCCTAACATATTTTGGTTTACTGACTGAGCGATGAACAAAACCTTTAAGAGTGAAATTAATGAAGCAATGATCACTTAGACCGTTCAAGTAGGTTATTGAGTTAACCAAGTCAGGAGATGTTGTCAAAATGAGATCAAGAATATTGGCACTCGATGATGAAGTTCGTGTAGGTTCTGTTACCATTTGGGAAAAATTAAAATCAGAGCAAAGGTTTACAAATGCCGTGGACTCACTATGTGACTTGGAAACAACCGGACATGAATCATTCCAAAGTATTTTCGGAAGTTGAAGTCCCCTAACAAAGAAATAGGCGAATGAGGGTACCTTACGACAATATTATTTAACACGTCATGAAGGTCATTACAAAACGTGGAGGATGCGTTTGGTGGCCGATAACAGGCGCAAACAATCACGTCACGGTGGTTAATACGTATACCTGCGCAGACCACCTCTAAACACGAAACAACGGGGACATAAAAAATATTGTATATGATCAGCAATACCGATTAGGACACCTCCTCCAGATCTAGTACCGCGATCACAGCGATAGATACTAAACGACTTTTCACACTCAAACACTTGATTGTTAGAACTCTTGGCAGATAACCACGTTTCTGTTAGTATGACGACATCAGCACTACAAGTATCAATAAGGGACGACAAGTCATCACGCTTGTTTACAACGCTCCGAATGTTTTAAAAAAAGAAAGCAGGTGTCACGAAAGGATTATGTGCACGAGGTGATTGTTATGTCGAATACGATTCAGGCTCGTTTGGCACAGTTTCAACGTGACACTGCGTGAAGCTTCTTCACGCATTGTTTGTTATTTGCCTCTTTGATGGGACTGAGGCGTACTATATATATATTACAGGGCTCGGATGCACATTTGCGTAATGCACTTGAAACAATTAGAACGGCGAGTTGGGCTAGTTGGTTGTACATGCTTGAAGTGAGGCGCCAAAACAACGAGGACACAAGGAGAGATGCAGACAGGACGAGGCGCACTTTCAACTGAGCTTTATTTTTGAAAAACACAGAAACGCAAGCTATGCCCAAGGTACACGTGCGCATGGGTAAGAGATAAAGATAGAACGAAGCCAGGCGCGTTTTCCTACGTGACACGTTCATTTTGAAGGAGCGTCTACTCCCTATCAGATAGAGATAAAGATGGGGCGCTGACGCAGACATCGGTGCCATGAGATCTTATGGTGAAGGTTCAGTTGAAAGTGCGCCTCGTCCTGTCTGCATCTCTCATTGTGTCCTCGTTGTTTTGGCGCCTCACTTCAAGCACCTGAAACAAGACGTTCCAAAAGCACTCGGAGGCATAAACTTCTTGGCGACGAAGACCAGTCGTTAATATTTTATATTTTTGTCTGTTTTGGTTTGAAAATAACTTAGAAGCTAAATCAGCTGCCTACTCCTAAAACATCAGAAGTCTAGCTGATATCAAAGTTTGATATCTTTTTTACATTGGTTTTGACCTCGAATTTTGACATTTTATGCATCACTGAAACTTGGCTAACCAGTTCTATATCTAGTTATGAGTCCTTAAGTTCCGATTACCAGGTTTTTAGATGTGACGGGGATTCGACAGGTTCCTCCTCCACCCTCGGGGGAGGCGTGCTTACGGGCGTACGGAAATCCTCATCGTGCTTTCAGCAGTCTGACCTTGAGATAAATGAATACGTTTGGATTGAAGTTTGAGTCACGAACTTAATTTGCTTATCGGGAACTATTACTTTGCGCCTCGTTCTGCTTCTACTACGCTAGCTCATGCTCTCAGCCGTCTCTCTAATTCAGACTATTTTTCTAATTACAACGTTTTAATATTAGGGGACTTGAATGTACCTGGAGTTAACTGGGATTTCAACATGTCCAGTGCAGATTTAAGCACTGGATGTGAACAGGAGCTACTTGATTTCGTGAATTTTAATGGTTTTCAACAAATTAGTCGTGCTGTAAATGCTGCCTGTAACGTCCTTGACCTGTGCATAACGAACATCAGAGTGGTCTCGCAGAGCTTTGTTGCCTTTCCAGTCGTTCCTGTTGACAAGCGGCATCCGCCATTTTCAGTGGTGGTTTCATTTCCCTTTACTGTCAGATCGGATGCGCGGGCTCCGATGTTTGATTATATGCGTATTTGAGTGATATTAGCTGGGACACTCTTTTACGAGTGTGCTGATGTTGACAGTGCCGTCTGTCGGCTGACAGATCTTTTAAAGTCTGCTATGGACCGCTTCATACCGATGAAACGTGGTAGCCAAGGCAAATTTCCTTGGTGGTTCTCAAATGATCTCCGGCAGGCACTGACTTTGAAATCGCGTTACCACTAAAGATATAAGTCGTCTGGTTTGGACAATTGCCACTTTTTATTTAAGGAGTATCGCTCTGCTGTGAAGCGTTTAATTAAAAGAGACAAATGCCAACTGCATGACTCCACTGAGTCTGACCTTAAGCGCTGTCCCGACCGCCTCTGGGAATATGTTAGGTATAGTAGGCCATCCAGGAGAGCTGATGATATAACTCTGAAGACTCAGACAGGTCATGTCTCTAACGCATTCAGTGTGTGCAATCTTTTTGCAAAATACTTCCCATGAATAGGAAACCCCAATGTCCCCCGGTCCAAAAATGGAACCCTGTGTTCTAAGAATCCCCTTCTGATATCAATTCCTGTATTGACTATTGATGACGTGGTTTCGGCCATAAAAGAACTTGCCCCAAAAAAGTCATTTGGGGAGGATGGGATCCCGGCCTTTATTGTTAAAGGGTGCTCTGATATCTTGGCTCCTCTACCGCATCACATTTTTAGCATGTCCTTAATAACAAGTACATTTCCGTCAGCCTGGAAAACTGCTCTGGTTGTGCCAGTACACAAATTTGTAAGCTCCACGTGTATCGATAACTACAGACCAATAGCATTGCTTTCTGTTTTTTCGAAGGTTTTTGAAAAAGTCATTTTTCAGCGTGTGAGTTTTCATTTTAAGCAGACGCTCAGTCCAAATCAGCACGGTTTTTGTCGTGCACGATCTGTTGAAACATATCTTTTATCCTTTTTGGAGTTCGCGAAACCTATAGTTGGGTACCGTGGTCAAGTCGATGTTATTTATTTTTACTGTTCGAAAGCGTTTGACCTCGTAGATCACAAATTATTGCTGTCGAAGCTGTTACAAATGGGTCTTTGTTCGAGTTTTTGCGACTGGTTTGCTAGTTATCTTGGTGAACGCTCAAACATGGTTTCCTACTTAGGATGCAAATCATTCCCTTATCTGTTGAACTCTGAGGCACAACAAGCGTCAAACTTTGGACCTTTGCTTTTTAATATTTTTGTAAATGATCTTGTAACTAGTGTGAGTGACTCAATGATGTTTCAGTATGCCGATGACGTGAAAATTTATCGTAGTATCCACGCGCCTGTGGACTGTGAATTGTTCCAAAAAGATATTCTCGCTGGTTTTAAACCCCACCAAAACTAAGGTTGTTTCTTTTTCCCGTAAGGCAAATGTTGTTGTACACATTAGACGGCTCCGAAATTTCGAGGTCTTCTGTTGTGCGTGACCTTGGCATTTTGATCAATTCACGCCTGAACTTTAACTATCATGTTTCAAAGGTTATTAATGACTCTTTGCGAATCTGGGCATAATTGCACGCATTACCCGTGACTTCCGGAATCACAACTGCATAATAAACCTTTCTCGGGTTTTGGTTCTTTCACGGTTGGACTTTTGTTCTACGGTATGGAATTCTTTCGGTGTCAGTCAGGCGCTCAGGTTGGAGTGCATACAGAGACGACTTGTGAGAATTGTCTACAATCGCCACATTGAACGGAGTGTTTTTTTTAAAATAATTATGTGCTTCTTTCGGGCACTCTTGGTCTTTCGCCCCTTTCAACTAGGCGCCTAGCTCGCGAAATGGTGTTTTTATATAAGTTGTTCAATTCTGTTTTTGATTTCCCAGTGTTATTGAGTAGAATCTCAATTCATGTCCCCCAGCGACAAAGTAGGTCTACTCCTTTTTTTTTTTACCCCTCTTGCTTAGAGGACAGTCCTCCGCTGACACGGGTGATGCTTACGTACAGCAAGTATTTTAACCCTTACGTGGGCATTTTATACCTTTTAAAAAGTTCAAGAATAATATTGTGGTTAGGATTGCCATGTAGTTTCTTTAGTTCAGTGCTGTTTTGTAATGTAAAGTGTAACCCTAAAAAACCCCTCAAGCTGTTTGGAAACACAATGAAACTGCGATTGAAAACTCCGATTGATTACCTGTGGGACCATCGTCTAATCACGAAGATGCCAACAAATTGTGGCATTTATTTCGAGTTCCTTTAATTGAGAAGAGCTTGATTAATTGAAAACATTTATTTATTTACTGAAAATGTTCGTCCGAGAATGACTTAATTGCATGGTTGTCCTGAGGCAGAAGAGCTTGGGGTTGGGCTGTAAGTTTAAGCCCCACGCGGGTAACAGCTCGATGCTACGCATCCGAACCGCATCCGTAAAATTCGGAACCGTACCCGACCCGCAATTCGCGCATTCATGGTTCATCATAAAATTGAGCTCGAAAAAACAGCAACAACGTATTGACGGCATGTTATAAGCCGTTTGCTTATCTTTATTCAAGATAACTTTTCGATTCAAAACGCGGTGAAAGTAATTTTATCGTATTCTTTTTTTTTTTAATTTAGATTATAAGCAATCATTTTTCCCAAGACACTTCGCGTTGCTGATCGCAGTTATATCGTCCTGCGAGTCCGCGACGCTTTGCCAAGAATATAATAGGCGTGAATATATTAGGCGTGATTGAAATAGGCGTGAATATAATAGGGGTGAATATATTAGGCGGGAATATAATAGGCGTGAATACACTAGGCGTGAATATCGTAGGCACTTCGCGTCGCTGATCGCAGTTATATCGTCCTAGGAGTCCCCGACGTTTCGCAAAGAGGAAGGACATTTCAATATAGTTGTTTTTGTAACACCCACTTTGTGCAGACTTGCATTTTATAAAAAGGAAATGAATAAAGGACAGACTAATATCATTGTTAAATTTTCATTCTGTCAAACAACATAAAAGTGGGAGAGGAAAGGCGGTTATTCACCTCAGCGAAGTACTCGTGCATATGTGGCACAACGCGAACACACCAGTGGGAAAAATATCAAAATATTTGATAATGGTTCCAATTTTAAGCACGAACCCGCATCTGCGTGCTCCAAACCACATGCTTTGCCAACTGCAAAAAAAAAAAAAAAAAAAAAAAGCGATTACGGGTTTTACGTTTTACTCGTAGCTTGAGCGTCCTGGGTTCTTTTTTTCTTTTTTTTTTTTTTTGCCGAAAATCTCGTTTCGTTTTTTTTTTTCTTTTCTGCCTAACAAGAACACGCCTTCCGGGACGGTTGATGTCCTTGCAATCTTTACTTTTCTAGAGACCGCATTTTTGGTGAGATAGTGATCTTTGGTGAATACCAGGGCTTTCATGGCGCATGAGGAAGTGTTTGCCGGATTGGCCGCTTTACCCTAAGAGAGTACTTTGCTACCGCAAAACATTGTCTCACCTTAGCATGAACCAACCACAAAGACTGTGCAAGCGCGAGCGGCTAGCCTTGACTGCCTTTTTGACTGGAGCACTCGCTGCACGAGCGCTCGTGCAGCCGACGAGGCTTCATCCAAAGCAACTATCTCGCGCTTTTAGCATGCGCGGCTAACCATAGTCCATGCTAAGGGGAGACGGATTTCTGCACTCTGCGGTCGCACACGTTTATAGGGAGTATTCACTGGACGCCCTATTTGGGTCTGCTGTTTAGAGCGCATGCTCAGAACGAGCTCACATCAATAGGCTGCTAAGACCGGCACTCCTGATGGCGCGGAATGCACGTTGCAAAAGAACTGTGGAAGCTCGCCGTCAGCACGCGCTCAGCATTCGCGCACACAGCTATGGCTGCCAGTGAATACTCCCTATAGGCCGCCCCGGTAAAAGTGTAGATCCGAACCTCCGGATGGCCTCATCTGAGCCTCGTACGCAGCCTCTGGAATCCGCATCTACGCCGCAATTCTCCAAATCTGGTTCATTTTTATCCGCATCCGCCGGTTGACTGCAGATATCCGGGAATGATCCGCGGGTAATGAATTTGACGTCGTTACTATATCACATGGGTGGCCAAACCGCGGCTCGCGAGCCGCATGCGGCTCTTTGCAGGTCGAAGTGCGGCTCGCGGATCCCTCGTAAGAGGAACACCCCCCCCCCCCCCCCCTTTCGCCCCTTTCCGCGTTTCCCAAGGAAAAAACAAAAAGAAAGGATTTCAGAATAAAGCACACTGCAGCTTGCAGTTTGACAGCCTTGTACACCCATACGTACAGTCGTACAGCCTTGTGCCCTCATACGTACAGTTAGACTATGAACAAAAGTTAAGTTTGCCCCCGCCCCCCCCCCCCCCCCCCCCCCCCCTTCCCTGCGGTTCTTAAAAGTTCCGTAGTTTTGTTTGCGGCTCTTAGGCCAGGCCAGCCTGGCCACCCTTGCTATATCAAATATTGGACCCCCGGGTCCCTGATATAGCGTAGCGGGGAATTCGGGATTTGCTTCCTGTGGTGTGCCTGTTCCTTGGGATTAATCCAGTCTTCCAGCTGCTTTGGTCTTGTCATTAAAAAGAGAATTTTGCAGTCAAGTGGTTCGCTTTTTTAGGGAGAGGGGGCGGAATAGATTTTTTTTGAACTCTTAAAGCTTTTGTTTTTAGTAAATGTTGAATCCTACTCAAAATTGCAATTTAAATAATTCAAGTTTTGTTTGCTTAAATTGAACAAAAATTGCGAAAATCGGTCGGCTCGTTAAGAAGTGTCCGATCGAGAAGTACCAAGAAAAATGCCCTGCTCTTAAACCTTGTAACCGTAGAAAAATAATTTCCATTGACTTGCTACGAGATGCTTCTTGCTCCGTCATTCGTTCCTCTGGGTCCTTATAGACGAACTCAACACTCTGACCTCACGCCACTGCGGTGGCGCTGCTGTCGGTAGTGGGCATGCGCAGATGGTTCGCCTCGCGGTGAATCTGGCCTCTGCGCCCGCGCGGTGGGCAAACGCAGTCTTGCTTGTAAACAGTGTGTTGGTCGATACTGGCTATAATGTCGCAATCACATTGCCTGCGGAGTCGACACGAGAGGATCTGGGGTCGCCACACCCGGCCTTTCTTCAGCTGTCAGTGACCAAAAAAAAAAAAAAAAAGAAAAAGATCTTCGTTATTTGTTTTTTAACAACTTGGTAGGATTTGAAAAGTCAATTAGACGTTGAGTGTTTAGACAGCGTGAGGTGGGTCTGCGATGTGGTATGGCGACAATCAGTGCTTAAAGCCTCCCGTAAGTCTAGGGGGGTGCCTACAAGCAGGTAGGGGGGAAGGGTGTTCTGACGAGATGTACTAGATGCACATGAAATAAACCCCACTGCTGACTCTACCCACGCTGTACCTGCAATCCTCAAATTGCGAATCCCCAACTGTCACCATCCCTGAAAACAAGCTATTTTATTGCGAGATATGCTTTTGCCTTCACTAATGCTGGGGCTGTGGAGGAGGGTCTCAGACCATCCTTTAAAATCAGTGGGGGGTCCGAGACCCCCTCAGACACCCCAGACTTTAAGCCCTGGCGACAATGGTTCACGCTGTATATATACCAATTAGCCGGCGCGGTACAAAGAATACACATATAACGAAGCTTGTTTATGTGAGGCCCCAATATAAACTGAAGATTTTGATGCTTCACTCTTCCCTGGAGTTGTAAAATGAAAGGCGTCAATAAAACTGTTAAACCCTGCGCACGATGGAAATCAGCTCTTCTGTGCTGATTGAGCTCCTAGCTTGCGCTAGGTCATTTATGATTTACATAAAAGAAAACATACTGTATATGCATAATGGTAGTACATGGTAGCAGCACAAAAAGTGTGAAGAGCTCTCCCCCCCAATCTCCCCCCCCCCCCAATTGTTTTCTTTTCCTTTTTTTCTTTAGATGGCGCGACTTTGACAGGCTTGCGACGCATGGAGCTCCGTAGTAGTTAATCTCGGACATTTAGTTATTCATCGTAGTCGTTGAAATAATAAAAAAAAAAAAGAACTCCTTACGCATTTTCTTTAAACGAACTTCGTAGCGGCACGTTATCGCAGTAGAATGGTTCTGCAACGTAAGGCAGCGGAAGATGACGGCGCAAAAAGTTATTTGTACGTTTCATTTACGTTGTCGTCGGTACGCGTTCTTTTGCTGGATATAGTCTTCTCCATTGATTCTTTGGAATTGCCGAGCAAAAATCTAAAGAAATGTCCTAGATATGGTGTTGGCATGAGTCACCGCCAGCTTCAAAAACGCCGGGCGTTGCTTTCTATCTTCAGACTCCCTGGGCGATTTCTTCTTCGGCGTCTTTACCAGCGGATGCCGCAATCTGGGGAAGCTGTGGAGCGATAGAGAAATCCCCAGATCTCGCCATGGCTACGTGCTACCTTCCTTGAACTGTCACTATCAAAAGTTCCTCTTATGCTTGGGGTCAGAAATAACTCTTCTCTTTGTCACGAACATACACTTTATTCATCACTTTCGGTCACTCTTCTTGAAGATTATAAACTGGAATTTCGTTCCAACGCATATTTCATTAAAAAAAAAAAATTAATTTGCATTGTTACAATTGCTTACACTTACACTTCCGATTTTGCGATTGGTGAGTAAAATTGTCGGCTAGCTCTGGAAAGGCAATCTGACCTAAGACCTTGTAGTTCTTCGAGGAACACATAAGTCAGACGTCCTCCTATGGAGGTTTAATCAGGGGAAAAAAAAAGGGGGGGGGGGGGGGGAGTTGGCCTTTGGAACTGCGTGTAGTGCGTGTCTCCGATGGCCAACTTAGCCAATGCCGTACGACTGCAAACCTGAAATTTGCAACATTAAGGGGTATTATTTATCCCTGATTTCGGTTCAAGAGAGCCGCGGCACGCAAAAAGGCGAGCGATCGTGGTCTGCGGTCCATGCGTAATTCAAAAAGGAGGGTACCACATTGAAAACGCGGAGAGCAAATTTATCCAGCGTTTCCACCTCTCTAGTGGGCCACGACCGTACTGGACACGGGCGCTCGCTTCTTCTTCATGGGCTTGCCCAGTGGAGCGTGACACCTATGGCCGTACTGCGAGGCGATGCGTGGAGTGCGTCTCCGACTGGTACGTTTACTCGCGTCCTCGAAAGTGATGCCTCGATTTCCGCCTCACGCTGGGAGCCCAAACTGTTGGGCGAACGGATCGTTATATGGCCGCAACATCTGCCTTTGGGACAAGTATTAATACCAGAACTGAGTCCCACATAAAACGGAAAGAAATGATCTTGGTCAATAACCCACCCGGTAAAATAATGAAAGCTGCAGGATTCAGCCACGAGGTCTGTAAACGCTGACTCAATCACCTCACACGCTCTCGGCACGCGATACCGCAGAAGAAAAGTCGTCTGACCCGACACGACAGAAAACTAAGGCTCGACAACGTTGCCAAAAAAACAACGAACTCTGCGCAGTTCGGTATTTTTTTTTCTCTCCTCCGTTTCTTTTTCTTTTTTCCGATCGTAGGAGACGGGGCCAGGGTGGGTGGCGCGGCCGGATACAGTGGTAAAATTCGCGCCGCTTTCACATCAAACCGGTCTCTCGTTGCCGGCTGAGCGAAACCGCTCGGTGTCGACCAGTCCTGATTGAGGAGTGAGTTCCTTTCTTGCGCCCAACAATCGAAGTGGCCGAAAGAAAAGGCCGCGGCAACCTTCACGCTCCAGTCAGCAGGAATCTGGAGGGGAAAAAAGACCAACGAAACCAGCGAAAAGAAAGCTAAAAACGCGAGCGTGTGTGCCCAAATTATGGGGGATAAGGTTATCCCCGCTTTATGGCAATCCCCGAACCGCGAAGTCAAGAGCCACACGCCACGGACCGGGTCACTGTTGTGCGATCTGTCTAATGCCTCCCCTTTTTCGCCGGTTAATGCGCACGGGGCCACCTACTGTGTCCGGAGACGGCGTCCAGGTCTTGTATTGAAAGACACACGAGATTTGCCGCCGGGAATTGCTCCAAGTCGGAACAGGACTGACCTCCTTGAACGACCACGTCACGGGGCTCCGCCTAGGCCCAGCTATAAAAGGGCACTGCGGACTCGGGACAGGCACAGTCAGTCCTCCAGCAACCGAGCAGCAACAAGCACTATCATGAAGTCCACGGTAAGGCAAACTTTCGTGCTTTCAGCGGCTACTCTGTGGACTACGTGTGGCGGCAGTGCCGGCGGCAGCAGCGTTGGGGCGCTAAGGATACCCAGTCACTCGGCAGTGTCTTTGCTTCTTATACGGAGATGATGTGTTTTTTTCCTCTTCTTATTGATCTGCGTGTCTAAGACAAGTCACAATGGAACATACGCTACCTCGTTAGTCATCGGGGTTAATTATGGTGGCCAGAGAAACTCGTAGAGAGATTAATGTTTCGAGTAGAACGGGCAGTATCATATTAGTCTTTATAATACTATTGCAACGCGGTGTTACTGCAACAGGTTCGCTGCACTTCACATATATAGTTGTTGTCTTTTCAGTTCCTAGTTTATACTGTATTTTATTCTTGCTAAACATGCTTCTATTTACTAGAATTCTGTACAATAACATAAACCGCTAGACAAGTTTCTTGACGGTTGCGATCGCTTCATTTTAGTTATTGTTTTTGTTTGCGAATGTAGTGCTGTTGTGCCGTCAACGTGCGTCTCAGTGCTGCATGAAAGTATTACTGTTTTAAGTGGGAAAGAAATTGAAAGAATGATTTGAAATACGTATAAATGTATTACGATAAACGGAGTCCGATAAAATACCCATGTTTTAAGAACTGTATTACAAGAAGCGTAACTGACAAAAAAAATAAAATGTTATAAGATGCGTTCTTTTTCCAGGTCGCCGTTATCTTCTTCGCCCTTCTGGCCACTGCTATGGCCGGATACTTCGGGGGCTACGGTGGCTACGGAGGATATGGAGGATACGGTGGCTACGGTGGCTATGGAGGATACGGCGGCTATGGCGGCTACGGTGGTTACGGCGGCTACGGCCACCCGGTCGGCCGCGCCTTCGCCTACCACACGCACATCAACCACGGTTACGGAGGATACGGAGGCTACGGCCTGGGCGGCTACGGCTACGGAGGACACGGATACTACGGTTGAGCCCAGGACTGATGATTGGATCGAACGGGAGTCGGATTGTCTCGGGCTTCCCTCGATGCTGAAGATGATTTCTGTAAAGCAAATAAAGAGCCTATTTGTACATTTTACCACCGTACAAGCCTGGAGGTTGTGACTTCATGTTAGGTGTTCTTCAATGACGTGACGTTCCTTGCACGCCCTGCGATGGAAAGGCCTCTTGACCCACTGCACAGTAAGTGCTTATCTCGTTCAATAAGGGCTATCTACAATAAAGACAATATCCCGCGATATGTACACTAAGGAAACCATCCCGCGACAGCTACAATAAGGACACTATCCTGCGACCCGCTCATGCACGCGATGAAGGAAGGAGGACGGCATGCGTAGTGTACCTAACTCTTTAGCTACTCGCACCTGCGTATGTGACAACCGAACATTTTCAGAGGAATCTAAAGAAGTGCAACCTCGGTTAAATTAGGAAATGGAGAATCGCCAGTGGGATCTTACATTGGTGATTGGGGGGCTCTATGAAAAGTTCGTTTCTTGAGTGGAAGGAAGCGGAAAAGGTGAAGGTTAAAAACGTAACGGGAAGAAAGAACTATGTGCAGGCATGTACAGTGAAACTTGGAAGACACGAGCGAGAGGAAAAAGCATTCGAGATTGTGTGGCGACAGAACGTTGGCATTCAGAGATGCTGACGACTTTGTTTAAAACTGCCATAACCACAAAATCTCAGAACTTAGGCGGGGTTACCCTTTAATTTTCCCGAAAGCGGGAAGTATGTGGTCAGTTTAGTAGGATGTTTTGTAGGTATTTGTGTTTTTTTAGGAGACGGCACCTCCGTAAGACGTTGAATAGTCGTTGCGCAACCAGTGTTGGCGTGAACGCGTTACGGCGTTACCGGTAAGGCGTTGCTTTTTCTGGTAACGTAGTAACGAACTCGTTGTATTTTCGAAACGGTAACGGGTAACACACTTACGTTACTTATTTTGAGTAACGTGGAACGTACTTAGGTTACACGTTACATATTCTTCCCAAAACCTTGAAAAAATTACACTTCAATTTTTTTTCGTGCTTCTAGGCGCCAAGCTATATAAGTTGCTAAGTTTTTGCGCTTTTCGCGTTTTTTTTTTCAGTGCTTAGGTGGAACCGTAAATTAGATAAAGTAATTATGTTCAGTTTCTGGATGGACATAATATGTTTCTTGAAATATGGCGTCTCTGGATACCTCAACGTCAAGATAATAAAACGTGTTAATTAATAATTAAAAAAGTTACACAAAAGTAACTTACGTCACTTTTTAACGCTAACGCGTTCCTTTTATATCGAAGTAACGTAGGTTGGTAACGTGCTCCTTTTATTTTCAAGTAACGAGTAACGTATTTCGTTACTTTTTTTTGTAACGCCTACAACACTGCGCAACGCACGAGAAAGACTGTACATGAAAAGATTTAGGAAATTCACGAAGCTTTCTAATTATTTTATGTTTTAGGACCTCGGAAGACAAAGAATTGCTTCTGCGTTATGAGGTTGATGTTGAATTTCGTTGCCATCAAAATGATGTCCACAGCAAATCAATTCTTGAACGCCAAACTGACATTTATCTAAATTGATGACGATGTCATTGTCTTTCAGCCGTTTCACGAACTGGCTGAGGCGCTCGTAATGCTGTTCTTGCGTTTTCGTTCCAAGAAGATCGTTAGGCAAACCAAACGTCTAGTCACCTTTTCCCTTGATCAATAAATCACTGAAAGGTCTGCGCAGCTTTCCAAAGTCTTAATGTAACACGGACAAATTTATAGAGCCGGAACAAAGGTATAAGAATCATTTCGGGGAATGTTTCTTGGCTCTATACATAAAATCATCATTGCAAACATGAGTACATGCATTCCAGCGCGTATGAGGCGTCACGTATGTGCAATAAAGTGTTGCCAGGAGGGGCGGCGTTCCCCATTAATAAACGTTTGGGATGCGGTGTTGTCGGCGTCCGTGTGAGTCTCAATTCTGTTTTTTGCGTTGTATTTCTTGATTTTACATATTATTAGTAGTGTTTGACTAGTTTAGTGGCTACAGGAAAATTGACAAGGATCCTTATACCCTAAGTTCTCTCGTGAATCATTTCACACACTGCGATTTATGAGCGGATGTCGCAGAATGTACGCTTTTTTTTTCTAATTCACTCGGCGCAATTTTGTTTGGAATGTTCACTTAGGAAGTCCCTAGTGCTGCAAAAGAAACATGTACGGAAACTGCGGTGCTTGACGTTTCTTCTGAAATACACAAATATAAATGCACCATGTAAATCGGGCATTACAACTCGGCAATCGCTACTGCGGTTACAACGGTCAACATCACCTTGCATTTATTGTTTGCACCGAGTCGTTCGGTTCACCCCAAACAACCTTGAATTTCAGAAGTCTTTGAAGGCCTGAAATTAGCGTGCCAACGGCGCGTAAACAGATATCTATTCTGCGACAACATGTCCGAGTGAATTCACCCGTACCAAAGTACTTCATATACACAGGCGATAGATGGTGCAACAACGTCTGGTGTTTTTTATTCATCACCTCTACTATTCACACTTGGCAGGAAACACGTAAAAATTAAGCATGACAACTTTCCTAGTCCTTTTCGGTGAGGCTCCTGTCTAAGAAAACTATGCCATGTTTCGACGAGAATACAGGTTAGTTTCTACCAAAGCAAGCACCGCCCGGCTCGCCAGGCGTTTTTGCCTACCCCCAGACCTGAAGCGCCCCCGAAGCGCCACCACCACGGCGTGACGTAAGAGGTATAATCTAGGAGTTTGGTGGTAGGCTTTAATAATATTTATTTTTTTGAAAAATTTCTATCGTATTAAAAAAAGGAGGAAGGGGGTGGAGGGAAGGGTTGGCGCCATGCAACGCATGCAATAGTGGCTCACACAACCACCTCGCCATAGATTTCACGTGCTGACCCAGCCTTCATAAATCCTTAGTCTGTTCTATCATCTTGTTCTCTCCTGTCCTTTCTGCCGCTGACGGCATCGCCCTTACGATATATGGTCGACCACATTACGGAGGGCCCGGGGTGGAAGCCCAATAAGCCTCCTGTCTGACCAGTGGGGCCATGGCTGGAAGCCATGGCCCCACTGCTAATACACCTTACAAAAGACAGCCTGCAGACACTGCCTAAGGCCAGTTTCTTCATTATGTGACGGCCACATTGGTCATACAACAACTGTCTGTAGAAATATTCGAAGGATGTAGGAAGCAAAGATGCTTGAAGCATGCCCGAGGTGCGCCCGCGGACAGTTCTCTCATCATGTCCGGAGGGAACACCACGTGCCTTTTGTCTGATTGTGAGCTGCGTTACTGCGGCTTTGGGAACTGCGTGGATAGGGGGGAGACAACCACGAAGTCGCGGATGACCGTATGGTACCAAGTAGTAGCGTGTGGTGAAAGTACTGGGCGGGCTCTTTGATGACGTTCCGGAGTTTGTAGCCGAGTCCGAAGAGAAATCGGAGGCCCTGTTATGTATTACAACAGGGCCGCCTGATATTTTAGGAATATTTTAAGAATATTTCGCGCACAGTGCGGCGTGCGAGAATATTCTTCGGAGGTCGTGTAAAGCTGTGCGGTCAAGCAAGGCCCGAAAAGTCTCAAAACGTCGTCAGTAATAGAAATGCCGCTTTGAAAGATGAGTGTGAGTGATGTTCCGTAGAGACATACCCTGGAAATGTATCTCCTGAAACAAAGTCGAAAAGACAAAGACGAGAAGTGCGTACGTCAACGCAGAGGCCCAAGGTACCAGAAACAACCTCCTGAGATCGAATTATTTATATAAGCACTTTTTGCTTCTTCGAATTAACCGTAGGGGGGATCGGTGGCCGAGTGGGCTGAAGCGCACACCCAGCTCGACGCGCGTGGAGCGAAAGCTCGCGCTGCAGAACCCAGGGATCCTGGGTTCGAGCCCCACCCCTGCCCGTTTCGATCTGGATGAGCATCGTACCGGCGTGCGGTCGTGTATCACTACTGCGTGGTGCACGTTAAAGAACCCAGACTAGCGGTTGTACTGCACTGGCTAAATTGCTCATCTACAGTGTAAACCAGTGTCGCCCCTACTGGCAGACCAACCTCACGCTGTATAAACCACTCAAACGTCCAATTTGACTTTGAATTAACCGTACTCATTCTTCAACTCTCTACGTACCCCGCTCTCTCTCTCTTTCTTTCTTACGTTGCCCCAACGGGCGGATACATTAATAAACAAAGAAAATCTAGCGAAACATTCGCTAAAGTCACATATGGAGCGTGACAGATTTTTGAGGAAACGTGACAATGCCTGATGGTTTCAAGTGCTTCTTTGTATCGATATTTTGTGGAAGAGGGCGCTACTATGTTTAATCGGGCTTCAGTGTCAACAAATGAATTTCTAATTTGGCGTTCTAATTTACCAAAAAAAAAAAGGGGACTTTGAGATGAAGGCACTATCACCGTCAGTAAGTAATAAGTACTCAGGGGGGTTTCCCCCTTGACCAGCTACATGAAAAAGAAGCAAGAGTTACGTGCACAATCTCTTTCTCCCTCTCTCTCTAAAAAAAAAAAAAGTTTGTAGCCATTACGCCTACTGTCACATAGTTATTATGATATAGGAACAAACAGTATATTTGGATGTAGCAAAAAATGATAGGTTTATTCCTGTTATAATCTGCAAAGTCGGTGCCGTAATGTTTTTAAAATCTTATAGCGTTCATTGTAACACTGTAACACCAATCTTCCCAAAAGCTTGAGACATTTCCCGCCATATGTATACGTAAATGGAATAAGAATATTATTACAATAAAACTTATCTTGAAAGTACAGTTCAAAAATATTTTTATTGAGCGTTGAACTCTTACGTTTCTCTAAAGTAAGCATGGATATCCTCGATGCTAGAGAAGCGTTTAGTTGACCATGTTATTACCGTAGTTTTTAATGTAACCGTCGCGTTTTTTTTTCTGAAACTTTGAATCGGCGCTTTTTTTTCTTTTAAACGTGGGACTTGTGTGAATTTGTTTCTAAAAGTGCAGACTGCTGAACTTTACCTCAAAATTATACTTCTTGTTTGATTCATTTTTGAGAATATTGGAACTGGCCCCCGCTTGCGCATATAACGTGATCAATGCACATATGAGAGCTCACCAGTGAAGTTTTAAAGCGCCGATTGTAAATATACGTATAAGTGCAAGTTACACGAACGTGCGACTTATTCACACAAAAAAAGTATTTGTGAGAACTTCTAATTACAAGGGGTGTGACCCAGACAACTGTAAACCTTTTATATCGCAAAAAAAGAAAAGAACGGTAGTTTAATATGATGATAACTGTAAAACAAGTAACAGTGCGGTCTAGTGGGAAGTCACCTTCATGCTTCAAACACCTAGATAAAGCTCTAGTGTCGTTGCAAATGTTTTTAAGGACACGTAAAAAGAGGAACATGCATACATACGTTCCGGGGGGTAGACACGGAGTGTAGCCATTCTGTTTACTTTCTTTCCTTGTATGTTGGTTTAAGTCAGGATTGAATCTGCGTCCAGCATGAAAGATGACCATAAAAAGATGCGCAGCATTGTTTGAGGAACGCTCGATTTTCAATGATTTTTCTATAGGTTAATATAGCTTTCCATATTATACCTTCTCATGCCAAGGCATTTTACATACTGCGGCGAAGGGTTTTCCCACCCTTATAAGATTCTGCCGCCTAAGACTTGTGCCAAAATCTTGGGCATCTATAGTAAAAGCCATTAGTGGTAATAAAAAGTTGTTCCTTAGTTTTAGTGGGCAAGGGCATTGAAAGTTTAGGGGCATACTTAGGAAGATTAAGAAGTTGTAAAGCTTGAGTTCGCAACAATGTTTCATTCACTTCCGTCCCAATTTTTTTTTTGACAAGATTTAGCTTTAGTGTTTCAGAATAGAGCACTGCACGGGCCGGAATTTCTAGGCCCGGCCCGACCCGGCCCGGTAGAGACACGGCCCGGGCCCGGCCCGAGCCCGACAATTTTTTTTATTTCTAGGCCCGGCCCGACCCGGCCCGGAAGAGACACGGCCCGGGCCCGGCCCGAGCCCGACAGAATTTTTAATTTCTAGGCCCGGCCCGACCCGGCCCGATGGCTGTAGCCCGAAACAACCCATTCCCGTTTGAACTGGTCCCGTTTCGACCCGTTCCCGAAACGAGCTCCCCATTTGAACCCGTCCTGTTTCGACCCATTCTTTAAACGCCCTTCCCATATGAACCCGTCCCGTTTCGACCAGTTCCCTAAACGCCCTTCTCGTTGGAATTTGTCCTGTTTCGACCCATTCCCTAAACGCCGTTCTTATTTGAACCAGTTTCCGAAACACCCTTTGCGTTTGAACACGTCCCGTTTCAACCTACTTTTATAAGGCCCTGCACATCACAACCTCTTCGCAAAAAGTCTCCATCGTTCTAAGCCTGGTCTGCGCACCTTTTCTGTTATGTTCTGAAGTAGCTTTAGATGTCAACGCGTTCTTAAAATTTACAACCCTTTCAGAAAAGCTTAAATTTAATATATTCCTACTTAACCCCTTAAAACGTTTTTTTCAAGATTGTTCCCAAAACGTGCAAGCGCGAAACGGACTGTGTACACTGCGCGACACTGATACCGCGAACACGACGTTGGCACTTTTTTCGAATTTTACTTCGAAATGGTGTTAGTAGGCACCAAAGTATACCGCTTAGGTCTGTGGCCGAGATGAGCACTTCTAAAGACACTAATAGTTTTGAAAACAGCCTTTTGATTCTATAAGATAAACATAAAAACACGACGATCGCTTGTTCGCGCTAATAGAGTGTCGCGCTCTGTGCAATAAGGGAGTCTTAGAATAACGTACTCAAGCACTTTGGGGAAGCTAAAATTAGTATCGCCATAGGTTTTACATCGCAACGCTATTTTTACGGTACCCAAAGCGCTTGCGTACGTTTTTCTAAATCTTCCTAATAGTGAACTAGATATTTTTGAGAGCGATGAATCAAACAGGTTGACTAGCATATGACTGGGACTTTATTTTGTTTACAATTTATAACACTGAACCCTCGCTCACACAGAAAAAGCTTGAAGGCTTTCTAGCTTCAAGACGTCTTTTAGTTATTATTTTTAACGACGCTGTAGTGAATTTGCACTTCGCTTTTTTTCTATTCAATGAACCTAAAAGATTAATGAGCAAAATTCTTGCTATCAACAACAATTTATGATTTACGGCACAAGACTGCCCAGGCACGGCCCGGGCCGGCCCGGGCCGGCGCGGCCCGAGAACTTTTTTGTTCAAGCCCGAGCCCGGCCCGGGCCCCAGAAAATACGTGGTACCCGGCCCGAGCCCGGCCCGCGGGCTGGGCCGGGCTCGGGCTTTCGGGCTGGCCCGGGCCCGTGCAGTGCTCTATTTCAGAATGCATTTTGAGTGCTATATCCCTGTCTGTCGCCCTTCTTAAGCTTTCGCTCCCGATTCTGCATAACGCATTTTCTTATAGTCAGTATGTCAATATCGGTGGTAACGTCTCCAATATAAAACCTATAAAATCCGGGGTACCACAAGGTAGCATACTTGGATCACTGCTTTTTAATATATACATAAAGGACATCATCAATATTGCGCCGCAGGCTAAATTTATCATTTACGCTGATGACACCAGTATTTTCTTATCAGCTCGGAACTGTAATGATATCATCCCAATAGCAAACGACTTAATGAGAAGGCTAGAGGCATGGTCCTCGTCAAATAATCTTTTAGTGAATAAAAATAAAACTAAAGCTATGTTTTTTAGTCCTAAAAATCAGAATATTTCACTATCGAGTGACATCGTTTTATACACGTCGCCATAGAAATTGTAAGCACTTTCAAGACTCTAGGTGTATTGTTTTCAAATCACATGTCTTGGTCTCAGCACATTGATTATATTATTTCAAAACTAGCTGGTGTCATCGGCATGCTATATCGACATCGTTTCATCCTCCCGCAAAGTGTCGAGTTGATCTTGTATAACACTTTATTTGTAACACATTTAAACTGCTGTCATCTAATATGGGGCACCACGACAAAAACAAATCTTTATAGATTATTTTTATTGCAAAAAAGGGCGATACGACTTGTGTGCAGTGTACCCCGTGACTTTCACACGGACCTAATTGTTGCTAATCTGGGGATAATGAAAATACATGAATATTACAAATATAGACTTGCCATGAAATATAAACAAGAACATACCGATAGTAAAAGTTTCTTATTTGACTTGGCTTCCCTCAGAAAAAAGACCGCAAACACATACCCTTCGTCACCCTGACCCTTGGATAATAGATACATCGCGTACTGATTACGGCCTTCAGATGATTAGAAGAACCCTGCCTACATTGCTCAACACTTTCTCGCATTCCAATGTTGATATAGTATCTTTAACCCCACGTGAGACCCGTGAATATTTTCTTTGAAATAATGTCGTGTTCACTTTTTGTATTTTTCAAGTCCATTTTCTTCATTGTTGTGTGTGGCTGATATCTAGTTGGCATTTTCGACCCAGTGTTTGCTTTTCTTCCTTTTTTTATATTTTTTATTCCTGTTTTGCATTAGTGGACTTCTTTGCTTTGTATAATTTTTGACACTGCTGTGTTCCTGTGAGGGGGCTGGGGACCAGTCAAGCTCCTTGTAAGCTTTTTCCCCAGCTCCCACCATATATACATGTATATGGTAAATAAACTATTATTAAATATTATCATTAAATATTAATGAATAATAAAAATTATAATTATCTATTGTATCTTATAGGGTCTGCAGTGTAAAAACATTTGTTGCATAAAAAAATATTACCATTAACCGGAGTTCGGGGTCGGTGTGTCGTTCTGCTTAGTTAGATAAAATAATTGCAAAACAAACCTGAAGAACATTATTCATATAAAAATAAGCATCAACAAGGTATGACTAGCGAACCAAGGAACACAACTGCGCATGTATGACAAGAAAAGAAATATTGTCGCGGGACTAATGCGCCTGAAGGTACTTACTTTCTGAAAGTTCCCTATATACCATACCCTGTTCCTTCTTGCCTTAGGAAGCCCGTCTGCATTGCGCAACCTTGATTTAATTTAGCGTTATCTGACAAAGTTCAGGGCGTAAATACTCGTAGCAAGACTAAACATTACAATCTGACAGGTTATTATCACAAATTGTCAGAGATATTTAACAATTTCCGAAGACGGTGGTGCCAGCTGCCACTTATTAAGAATGGATATCTGGGCGAGTTGGTAAGAGTTCGTTCGAATTCAAGTTTGAGAGACAAACAGCGGTTGTCCTGTGTATCTCTATTCTTTGTCATCATACCAGTTGCGTTGTTTTTCACTGTATATTTCACTAAGCAGATCTCATTCCATATTTCTTAAAAAAAAAAGAGTAAATGAAGTTCTGCATTGATGCCTCTAGGTTACAGACCTAACTAGCGGAGAGTCTCTCGGCCCATACCAAAATGGTGAAATAGAAATTCACACACCATGCATCATGAAAGGCTACTATGGGTGTCCTAAAGCTACCGCTGAAGCTGTGAATTCTGGCGGCTGGTACCGTACAGGCACAGGAGTCGTCTCATTTAGTTTGTTATTAATGACCACTACAAGCAATTCAATATCCTAATCAAACACCACTGGTCTTATTGTGCCTGTCTAGCTAGTTGGCATGCTTCTGCGCACTTCATCATATTTCCCTGCCCACAGGTTTTTTGTCGAGCTATGTTAGTCAAGAATTGTTTGTTGTGAAACAGGTAGACACACCCTCATAATTGAGAAATAAAACCTTGAGACAAGGAAACAAAACTATACACCACCGTCTAAAACCACCACAGCATACAGCTGTCATTTTTCGTATGCTCGAGGCTGTCTTAGTGTAGTGATCGAGTCTCCCTGCTGTTGAATGTGTTTAATTTGGATGAAGTTTGTCAAAGAAGAAGCCTGGTGTGGAATTAAAGGACAGCTGTATGCTGTGTTTGTATGAGACGGTGGTGTGCATGTCCCTTTTTCTTTTATTGTCTCAAGGTTTTATTTCCCAATTAGGATTGTTCACCTGCTCGCATGTGTTTTGACTCTTATTTTAGACATAACAGGGAGCCCGCCACTGTCGGGCTCCCTGTTCCTGGGACCAGGGAAACGGGATGGGCGGTCGCTAGTGGCGGCCAGCGACCCATACCAGCCTACTAGCCGCCTTTTCCACGTTCGCGACAAGATCAGCGGCACACGTTTCCTGGTCGACGCAGGTGCAGAAGTAAGTGTCATCCCTGCTTCTACTTTCGATCGCAAAAATTGCACCAAAACACCTTCGCTGCAAGCCGTCAACGCTTCCCTCATCGCTACCTGTGGACAAAAATCACTGACCCTGGACCTCGGTCTCAGACGTCGGTTTCAGTGACGTAGAGCTGACGTAGAGAGTAGCTGACGTAGAGTACGCGATCGTCGGTGCCGATTTCTTGCGAAACTTCAATCTCCTCGTTGACATGAAGAACAAGCGACTGATCGATTCAAGCACAAACATGCATGTGTCGGGAGTCCTATCGCGGGCTCCAACGCTTATCCCAACTTTCGTGAAGCCGCCCCCAAACGAGTTCACCCAAATCCTGCAGAAGTATCCCGATCTAACCAAGCCAAGAAACTTCGAGGAGACGCCAAAGCACGATGTAACGCATCATATTCTCACGACCGGACCGCCAGTTCATTGCCGAGCACGTCGTCTTGGACCAGAGAAGCTGCGTGTCGCTCGTGACGAATTCGAGCATATGCTTCAACTAGGTATTGTGCGACCCTCATCCAGTTCCTGGTCATCAGCTTTACACATGGTGCCCAAAAAGTCTGGCGACTGGCGCCCCTGTGGCGACTACCGCGCCCTCAACGCCGCAACAGTGCCAGACCGCTACCCCATCCCAAATGTCCAGGACTGTACATCGTTTCTGACGGGCACGACAATCTATTCCAAAATCTACCTCATCAAGGCATACCATCAGATCCCCGTTGAGCCATCCGATATACCGAAGACCGCCATAACAACACCTTTTGGCCTCTTTGAATACGTTCGGATGTCTTTTGGGCTTCGTAATGCGGCCCAAACGTTCCAACGTTTCGTCGACGAAGTCATCCGTGGTCTCCCTTTCTGCTTTGCTTACCTGGACGACCTCCTCATTGCCAGTGCGAACCCGGATTAGCACAAGGCCAACTTGGAGCAAGTCTTCGGTAGGCTCCACGATCATGGAATCGTAATCAACACGGACAAATGCCAGTTCGGAGCAACCCAACTTGAATTTCTTGGCCACAAAATTAACAGTCAATGAATCAAACCGCTTCCAGAAAAAGTTCAGATTATTTTGGACTGTCCACCTCCAACAACAAAACGCGCTCTACGACGATTCCTTGGCCTTGTCAATTTTTACAGGCGTTTTGTGCCACAGTGCGCAGTGTTGCTACACCCCTTGGAAGCCCTACTCTGCAGTTCCACTGCAGAGAAGTCACCCCTGGCTTGGCCCCCTGAGACCGCAGTTGCTTTCGAGAAGGTCAAGAAAGAACTCGCGAACGCCACCTTGCTTGTACATCCTTCACCTGAAGCACTGACTTGCCTGATGGTCGACGCTTCCAGCGCTGCTTTTGGCGCCGTCTTGCAGCAGAAGATTGACAACATTTGGTCTCCCATCTCTTCTCACGAAAGCTGCAAGACACTGAAAAACGCTACAGCACTTTTGGTAGAGAATTGCTGGCTACCTACTTGGCTGTAAAGCATTTCCGACATTTCCTAGAGGGACGCAATTTTTTCATCGCGACAGATCATAAGCCGCTTGTTCATGCTATTCAGTCGCCCAGTCAGAACCACTCCCCGCGAGAGTGCCGTCATCTCTCCTTTATCGCAGAGTTCACCACCAACTTGCGCCACGTGAAAGGAAAAGACAACGCTGCTGCCGATACACTGTCTCTTTTGGACCTGAACGCTATTGCTACAGAGAAGACGCAGTTTACCTATTCCGAGCTTGCAGAGGCCCAAAGAGATGACGACGAGCTTCCATCCATTCGCGAAGCGGGCACTTCACTGATATTTGAGGACGTATTTTTCCCAGATCACGGTGTCACCCTCGTCTGCGACAAGTCCACGGGAACCCCACGACTTTACGTCCCAGAAAACTTACGTCGTGCTGTGTTCACGTCGCTACACTCGCTTTGCCATCCTGGTGTCCGTGCAACGCAGGAACTGATTACGAACCGTTTTGTCTGGCCCAAAGTCAAGGCCGACGTTCGTGATTGGGTACGTTCCTGTCTTGCCTGCCAACGTTGCAAAGTACAGCGACACACACGAACGCCGCTCGGAGCGTTTCTACTTCCGTCCCTACGTTTCGAGCAGGTGCACGTGGACATCGTCGGACCCTTGCCCCCATCACGCGGTTTCACCTCTTTATTGACGTGCGTCGACCGTTTCTCCCGATGGCCTGAAGTTTACCCGCTCGAGAATATAACGGCCGAGACGGCCGCCAGAGCTTTTCTATTTACGTGGGTAAGCCGTTTCAGATTACCTTCCACGGTGACGACCGATCGAGGACGCCAATTTGAGTCAGCTCTATTTCGTCAACTCACGTTCCTTCTCGGCTGCTCCCGTACGCGCACAACAGCTTACCATCCTGCAGCGAACGGACTCGTGGAACGCCTTCATAGGCAGCTAAAATCAGCACTTCGCACGCAGTCGTCTCCCGATGCTTGGGTCGACAACTTGCCCATTGTGCTGCTTGGGTTGCGTTCAACGCTCAAACCTGACCTAGGGAGTACGGTGGCTGAGCTCGTCTACGGTGCTCCGCTACGCCTGCCTGCGGACATGATCGAGCCGCCTACCATACCAGACAGCGTGGATCCCATGTCCTACGTCCACAAGTTAAGGCAAGCAATGTCAACGCTTCGCCCAGTTCCATCACGCCAACAAACGCAACCGAAGGTTTTCCAACATCCTGCACTGACTGAGGCTACACACGTTTTCATCAGGAAGGACGCACCGCGGAAGCCTCTGCAAAACCTGTACGATGGACCATTTCCTGTCCTGGAAAAATCACCAAAATACTATACCCTGTTGCTTCGAGGTAAACGCGAAACCGTCACAATCGACAGACTCAAACCGGCTTTCTTCTTCCCCTTCGATTCACCAACGTCCAAGCATCAGCATAAAACACCAACACCCACAGAGCACCAAACAAACTCCACTCAAGTGGCCACAGCCACTTGTCCAAGGGGGGGGGGGGGGGGGCACCTGTAGCCCCCGAGCTACAAGGGCAACAGGAACGACAGCGAGAGCGGTGTGTTTTGGTGCCACGCGATTCGTGACGGGTGCCACGAGACACTGAGACACTGAGATTCGGGGTGACGTGGTGCACGGACGTTCTACGATGGCCGGCTTCTGCACTGCAACTAACGACCATCTGTAAATATTGTAAATATAAATGTAGTGACATAAAACAAGCTCGCTACACCTAAAATAATAACAAATAAAAACACTTGCCGATAGCTTACCGCCAATGTAGACA
The DNA here is from genome assembly GCF_016920785.2 of Ixodes scapularis. Lineage (NCBI taxonomy): Eukaryota > Metazoa > Arthropoda > Arachnida > Ixodida > Ixodidae > Ixodes > Ixodes scapularis. The sequence continues at coordinate 107,583,258 of NW_024609868.1, read as the reverse complement.
TTATTGTTGCGCATCTGTTTTTATGACCATGTTACCTTTAGATTACAAATATAATGAGCACTATTGAACGCTCAGTCTCCGTCCAAATATGACGCTTGTAAACGGACCAGATGTCAAAGTTTCAGAGTTTGCCGTCATGTAATTGAAAAGTTGTATGCATTTTAGAGCGCAGCTCTCAGGCGCAGCCCTTGGCCGGCTTGAGCGGCGTCGCAGCCGGCGTGACCGCGAGCGTTGCATTATGGGAATAATGCAAGCGGGTGTAACCGCGCGTTGCATTATGGGAAAATTTTCCCGCTAAATTGAGCAGAAACAATTTTTTTGCTAAATTTAGCGGAAACATTTTTACTCCAAATTTAATGGAAAAATTTCCCCACTACATTTTGCAGAAAAGTTTACGTGCTAAATCTAACGGAAAAATCTCCCCGCTAAAAATTGGCGGAAAAGTTTCCCCGCTAAATTTAGCGGGAAACTTTTCCCGCTAGATTTAGCGGGAAATTTAGCGAGGATTTCCCGCTAAATGGAAGGGAAGTAGAAGTGGGGGAGGGGAGGTGGAGGAAGGGGCATGCCAGCTCTCCGTACACTCCCCTACTTCTTGCGAGCTGCGCTCTAATTCGGCATTACAAAGAATTGTAAACGTCTTTCTTTTTTTTAAATTTTCAGTGGAAAAGTTATGTCCGACGAAGCCGTCGAATACATGGAGGCAAATGGCGTCAGTTACCGGGAATGAGCTTCATTTCCCGTTCAAAGTTTTAAAAAATTACATAAAACATTTGAGTTGTATAGTGGTTATTTTTTAACATTTTGCATCTGGTCCGAATCGTAGCGCAGATTGTGCGCCCGGCAATGAGTAGTCTGCTTTTGCTGTAAAAAATTACAATCAGATTTTTTTTTCAGGGAAGTGCTTTACATTCAGTTTAATACGAAACTAAGATTAGCTTTAAAGCGGACTACAAGAAACTTGTTAATGCCGCAAAAGACAATCATAAACAACTATACGGAGGTAGTCCTTGCCTACGTTCTACACGACCGTGGAAGTGTAAGTGGCAAGTTGAATGTATGAAATTGGTTTAGCAAAGAATGCAGCATATGAGCCACTTTATTTTGTGAAAAATGAACTGAGACACGAATGCATTTTTCATTGTCACGCTAAATGTTACGCTAAAAATTACAAATACGAAAATAAAATTGTAATTAATACGCAGGAAAATAACACTCATCCACAATGCGGGGAATCATATACAGGACATTTTTTGTTGCTACGATTTTTTTCTCGGTGTTCAGCTCGTTTATAAAAAAACAAAATCTTAATACCTCCCGTGACTAGGTAAGATTTATAGTGTCGTGTTAATGGTTCATTTAATAAGGCGTGCTGTATACGTCAGAGCAAATGTTTGTATACAGGCAACTTTTTAAAATTATTTTGATGTTTACGAAGGTTTGCACGCGAAACATTTTGACAAAAATCAAAGTTTGTCTGTATAACCTTGAAGATCTTAACTTGTGTTCTGTGGCTCTTGGCTAACTTGCACTAACTTTGATTTGAAAGTTAAAATAAAAATAACTTTTTAGTCACTGACAGATTTGGACAGCACGGATATCCCTTAGTTGTCTCGCGTCCAGTGCAAGCTTCCAAGCCTTGATAACGCCTCATCATCTCGCGACCCTGGAGCGCGCATGCCAAGCGAAACTACGACTAAAAGCAATTAATGAGCGCATGCTATAGAGTCCGGGCATGCTAAAGAGATTCTATGGCTTTCTCAGCCTCTCAATTGCTACAGTCAACTTACTTCCTGAAATGCTCAATGCACGTCAGGCTAAATTTGTTCTCTTTCTTCTATGCCTTTTCTCAAAGCCACAAAGCTTCAAGAATATAAATCCGTACACTTTAATATATATGTATTTTACATCCATAATAAATATTCAGACGCGCAGAGTGGAGCCTGTGAGAGATTGATCTGCATTTTCTTAATACTTGTTTAACCTCGGCTTCTTGTTTGCAGGACAAGCAGCAGTCTTCAAGCATCTGCACGGAGGAGTTTTTTTTTTTATTCAACGCCTTCCTAAATTTGATAACGGAAAGGTTAGGAGACAAGAACCCAAGACGAAGGCCGCTCTTGAAAAGGAAATGTTGAAAGAATAGTGGAGCCTGTCAGCATTTCAAGTGATACCTAAACTCATACGAGACACCCGATAAAGGCGCTTCTGCGTTTTTATTGCAATAAACACGTGTGTTTATCTGTAAGCATAACAGATCATGAAACACACATAAAGCACGAACGACAGACTCTACACGGATTTATCAAAATGGTCAAGGCAGGTATTTTTTCATCTGTCACTTCAAGCTTTATAAGAAATTACCATTTAACAAATGGCATGCGGAGCACAAAGTTTACAATATCCCAAAACAATCTTGTTTAAAAATGTTAAAGGATCGTCCAACCGAACTAAGGTAGCGAATAGGACCAGTGACTGAACGTTGTACATGATGAGGATAAACGGATATAAAAGAGCGAACGAAGAAAAGAAAAGAATGACAGGCACTGCGAGTGTTAAAGATTGTATTCAGTTGATTTCTGCGTTTTAGGTACTCTCATCGAAGCATAAATTGTTTTTTTATCTCCGTGAAATGGCTTCCTTAGGAAAGCGGGGAAACATGTTTTGATTTGGCGAAACTAAACTTAAACCATAAACTCAGCAAAAAAAAAAAAAAAAAAAAAACAACAAAAAAGAGTAACTGTAAAAACTTTTTATTATCACATTATTCTATACACCAGTAAAATAATAAATATAGAGACAGTACTGGATAAAACGAATCGCAGGCGACGAAAGACACGCGTCATCATCATCATCGTCGTTTATTTTCCTTGAGGGCCCGTGGGGCATTATACAAGGGGGTGGCAATAGAAAAAAAAAAAGATAGAACAGTAAACACAATTACAACATTGAAGCTAGCTATATAGGTAGGTTAGATAAAAAGAGGGCATAGTGGCTTCAGGAAATTTAGTTCTATCATTAACAGAAACAATGTTGAAAGGTAGTGAATTCCAATCCTCGACGTCCAATGTAGTGTGGAAGTCTGGTGAGAAACAGTTGATTATCGGATTGGACGTAATTTACATAGGTGATCTAGACGCGACAAAATACAATGGGGAGGTTAAAGCAGTGATTATTTGAGGTGGCTATTGTGATAAAAAATTTGATGGAGGAGAGAAAGGCGTGATACTCGGCGGTGGAGGGAAAATGAATGAAGGTTAGCTGATTGGCGCAATCCTGATATGCTGGTATATATGGTGTGTAGTTGTTATAAATAAAACGAAGGGCTCTGTTTTGGACGGATTCTAGATTATTTGCGAGGTAGGACTGCCATGGAGATTATGTAGGTGAGGCGTATCCTAACTTCGATCTTATAAGAGTAGTATACGCTAGTCGTTTTACGGAGGGTGTAGCAAGTTTGAGGTTACGGCGCAAATATGCGAGAAAACGGTTAGCATCAGAAATAACAGAAGTTATGTGAGTAGTCCATGATAGGTGAGAGGTGAGATGAACACCCAAGTATTTATAAGATGAGCATGCTATTACGTGACCGTTAGTGAGGTAATACGAAAATGGTGTGGCACGCGAACTGCGGGAAAATGATTGGGATCTACATTTATTAAAGTATAACGTTACCTGCCATTTTTCACACCAATGAATTACAGAGTCAAGGTCTTCCAGCAGAGCATGATGATCATAGTATGAAAGAATGGGTCGGTAAATTGCACAATCGTCGGCGAACGGGCGCACAGAAGACGCTATATTAAGCTGGAGATCATTAATATAGATTAGGAAAAGAAGTGGGTCAAATACGGTTCCCTGGGGGACACCTGACGTTACGACGTTACGGTAGAGGTGGGAGATTTTCCGTTGTTAACGAAGGAATATTGCTTACGGTTAATTAAGAATTCAGAAATCCACTTAACAACAGAGGGGTGAATACTAATATCGTTAAGCTTTGTTAAAAGACGTTGGTGTGGGACTTTGTCGAACGCTTTGTAGAAATCAACGAAAATGCACCTTTGTGGTGTTTCCTTGTTTGAGCCGTTTTTAATAAAACTTCGGTTGACAGTCAGCGCTTGTCCTGTGCTGTACTCTCGTTGTCCTCGTCTTTTTGGCGCGCTGCTCCCAATTTTTAAATATATTTTGCTTTTTCAATGAATTAAATGAAATTAAAAAAAGTCAACAATAACAAATAATTGGTTGTTGCTGGCGATTTGAACATACATGTAATGAATTCTGCTAAGCACTGCATGTCTGATTATCTAAATTTACTTGCAGGTTTGAATTAGAAAATATAATTCATGAATATGCTAGGGAAGAATACTTGGGATTCCGCATGTTAAACTCATGCATTGACCATATCATTCCTAAAGAAAGTGATTTTAAAATGGCCTCGGGTGTAATTAGACAAAAAGTTGCTCATCATTATTTTATAGCTCTGGCAATAATAGGGGTGAGTCCTGAGGAAACCAGACACGCCGTATGCAGGCCTCCCTCCTTGCTTTTGGTCATATTACTACTTACCAGATGCTTGGGAATAATTTAAGGTTGATATATGCACAGGGTTGGAAAACTGTAAAACTAAGACAAAGAAATCTACAAAATGACGGGATAAACGACGAAATATTGACACTATGCCGTGAAAAAAAGATAAGTTGTGGAACATTTGTAAAGCAAGACCACATCATCTTAAAATTAAAGGAGAGTTTAAACAACTACGCAATAAAGTAACTGCCAAAATAAGACTGGCAAAATATCATTATACAGCTAAATTTCAGCAATGTAAGGGAAATTCGAAGAAAACTTGGAATTGCATAAAGTAAGTTACGGACAGTAAAGGGAAACAAACATACAGATGAAACAATTCAAGAAGCTTTTGGTAGTAACAATGTTACTTCTTTATGCAACCAATTTAACGACTCTGTTGTTCGAAGAATTGCGGAGCTGAAAAAAGTACTACAACATCAAGAAGAAGAATCAAATAGATACGACAATAGTGTGCACTCAGCTTATTTACCTCAGATGACAAAGGTAGATCTTAGATGCATAACCAACAACATAAAAGCGTTAAAACCTGTGGGGAATGAATTCATTCGATTCAGGGATATTCGGACAAATTTCGAGATATTAAAAGACGTTCTCATAAAATAATACACAAAGCACTCCCATCAGGGAAGGTTCCAATAAATATAAAAAGAGCTGTCTTGAAATCATCATATAAAATGGCAGTTAAAAAGGAATTATGAATTATAGACCCATTTCTATATTGCCAATTTTAGCGCAAAAGATGAAAAAATTAGTTTTTAGTACAATGGCATCGTATAGCGAGAAGTTCTATTTAATAAATAAGTCTCAGTACAGATTCCGTGAAAATAGAAACACTGAAGTTTTGCTGGAAGATCTTTTAGATTACATCAACTACAGTCTTGATAGGAATCAATTTGTTTTAGCCCTATTTTTAGATTTAACAAAAGCCTTTGAAACTATCGATCATCAGCGGCTATTAATAAAACTAAGAAATTAGGGATTTAGAGGTCCCTTCAACGCGTTCCTGTAAGACTATATTACAAACAGGTATTAGTTAAATTTGGCAAGTTTAAAAGTAGATTAACATCACTTAACTCGGGAGCACAACAGTGGTCAATACTAGGACCCCTTTTATTTAACATTGATGTGAACCAAATTGGAACTCTACCTTGTACATCTCCATGGTATCAGTATGCGCATGATACTGCCATGGTAGTAGGGCACAGTGACGAAAAAGTGCGTTGTCCACTTTTCAAAAAAAAATATTGAAATAATATTGAGCTGGCTTTCTGCTAATCACATTTTTGTTAATTCCAATAAAACGAAGCTGATATGTTTCCGTTGTCCGTATAAACATTTAAATTTAGGCACTACGTTATTTCTCCACTCACAGAAATGCACATGTTGCAGTTGTGTAGCATTATATTATGTTACAAAAACTAAATATTTAGGAAGCACCAAGATCAAAATCTTCTGTGGAATGAGCATATAGAATACCTTATCAAAATAATGCGTGTTGTCTCACTCTATTTGTACGTAATGCGTAGTGTAGCGATATTGTTATTAAGTAGAGTTTATAGTGCACTGGGTTAGTCTATACTCCGATATGGTATCTCTTTATATCGGGTGTGTTCTAATTGTAAAAAAAAGGAAAGACGTTAACAACTCCCTGTAACGCCAAATTAGAGCGCAGCTCTCTGGGGAGGGGGAGGACGGGAGGGAACTGAAGGAAGGGTTTGGACTCTCCTCATCCGTACCCTCACCTCCTCCTCCCCTGCTCCTGTCCTGCTCCCTCCTCATCTCCTGCTCCCTCCTCTCCTCCTCATCTTTCCTCCTCCCCTCTTCCCACCTCCTCCTCTCCTCCTCCCCACCTCCCTCCTGCTTCACTCCTCCTCCCCAAACTCTTACCTCCTCCTCCTTCCTTCTCCGCCCCTTTTTCTCCTCCTCCCCCTCCTTCTCTCCCCGCGTTGCATCATCAAACGTCTCCCATAATGCAACGCGGGACATGAGGTCACGTGACCCTCGTGAGGGCACGTGACCCTCGTGACGTGATGTCACGTGATCCTCGTGACGTCACGAGCCCCGCGCGTTGAATTATGGGACATTCCCCATAATGCACCGCGCGGTTACGTCGACGGTGACGGCGACGGCGACGCCGCTCAAGCCGGAAACGCGCGACTAAGAGCTGCGCTCTAAAAAGAAAAGAATGACAAAATAACACTTAAAATTGCAAGTAATATTACTTATGGAACAACCTACGCAGAGTTGGAAATGAATCAGAAAACGTATGTCTTAAAATTGTTATCCATAGAAAAGCTGCATTGCTATGTTATTTTAGTAAAGCGCTATTATAAGAGCAACTTTAAAATATCACTAAAAAGGAGCGAACACTTAACCGCATAGAAAGTATCGGTATTCCGAAGATGTATCCAAATTATTGGAGAAAACACTGGCATATTACGCCCCATTTTATTTTAATAAGCTTCCGGAAACTTACTATTACCTGGAGTCGCTGGAACAAGTAAAGTATGAACTAAAAGATTGGCGTTTGGATTTGGTGATGTAACCTGGCTCTCTTGCTTTAGTATTCCACTGAGTTTTTCCTCTTTTCTTCTGGCCTGCTTTTTTCGTGTGCCAGTAGCTCACACAAGAGGATTTCAGTGTAAGCAGCCCTCTGGACGCCAGGTCCGGCATTCAAGCACACTAGTGCTTTCAGGGGCCGGCATGTGTAATATGTTTATGATCTGAATAAAATTATTATTATTTTTATTATTCTGCAGCAGTCACCTGATTGTAATTATGCACGTTTACGATTTCTTCGATTTTTTGACAGTATAACGCAAGGGAAATGAGCATGGGCGCCTAGCTTTGGATCGAGCTTCCAAGTGCAATTTTTTGTTCGCGTAATATTAAAGTAAAACGGAATTCATCAGGCAGATGATGTCTCTAGTATTTGTCTAGGAATAGCATCCACAATCAGACGCTCGCGTGCGCTGTCAGTACCGCAGTCCTCGATCAACGTTCTCACGAATTTGTCACAGGAAAACTAACAAAATGCGTTTTCTCCCTCTTATTTGTTGCCACAACAAATCTTTGGCAATGCTAAAAATGTTGATGAATACTGCGCAACGTTTTTTTTTCTTAGAAAAAAAAAAGAATCACGAGCAGAATGCAAAATCTCAAGGCTAAAAATACCTGTATAGTTGGCTATCACAGGAGCTGGGATTTCTTGTTGGCTACTGCCACCTTTCCCGTCCTGAGACTTTTTAGTCACGCTGGGACTAAAAAGTTCCAGGGAATGTTGTCTTAATACGGTCATTATGACACTGGCGACAGTTTTTGGTAATACGCTTTGTGAACCCTCAGAAAAACTATGTGTTTCACGGAGTGTCCGATGGTGTCGTGGAGTCAGACTGGTCAGACCAAGCGGGTCGGGCGGTCTGCAACAACAGCGCCGCTACGCGGTAGTGGATTGCAGCGCGTCACTTTTTTTCAGAGCTTGTCAATTTAGCCGATCCAGTAACGTTGGTCGTAATATAACGACTTCACAGTGCTTAAACAAACAAAACAGGCACTCACTTGATTACAGACACAAAAACATATACACAGCGTTGTTCCCACTACTCTTTGCATTTCGTCTTCGCTTTCTTCTACGTATTGTTAAAACAAAATCATTAAATTGTTTTGTCCTTGTTTTCGTGTCCGATTAAAACCGAGTCGTAAAATGGTCCGCGATTATCTTAAGGTGAGGCAAGCTAATTTTTTTTGCAGATAAGGTGAGAGATGGGCTGCTCAGGCATCCATCGTCAAGCCTGGCATTGTGCATCGCTTCAATTATTTCTCTAGTTGGTTGTTGATTCGGTCTAGCACGGTGCAACTACGTGGTTGTGCCACACAACCCCAATCCCTGCAGTGCAGACTTAGAGTTAGCTCTAGTAGTGGTATTGTGGTGTTTGCGAAGTCGATCGTTGAGGCACTGTCCAGTCTGGCCGATATAGCATTTTTCACAGGAGAGAAGAGGGGAGTACACGACCTTTTCTATGCACTGGACACAACTGATTTGTGCTCCTTAATGCAGCTTTCTGATGTGTTTGAAAAAGCGTTCACTTTTTTGTACGAGCTAGAGAGCTTGTGCAATACCACCACAACGTTGACTTTTTCCGCTACTTTTTTATTCTATGGGAGAAGTTTTGAATTCAAGGCACAACAATATGCCTAGTTGACCTGTCTCTTGGTGGAGGTTGCGTGATCCCCCCCCCCCCCCCCCCCCCCCCGTCTTTTTATATCTTTGAGGAGGTTTTTTGAAATCAACCTTAAAAAAAAAACTTGGGTAGCCTGCTGCTGTTAGGAGAGAGGTTAGAGCATCGAAGCTTGTTTTGACTAGGGTGCCCTCATGTGCGCTTTGCTTAGGGTGGAAACAACTGGCCGTTTTGTTCCCACTTTTACATTTATTTTTTGTTCAGAAGCGCGTGAAAGAGCGTGTCCCTACACGCGTATGTGGCGCTGACTGTGCTATGGCGACATTTTGTTTTCGTCGATTTTTTTGTATTTTCCCCGTGAGCGCGTGCTGTCGGCATTGGGTACTACAAAGGGTGGCATCACTCTAAACAGAAGTTCATTGAGGCACCCTAGTTTTGACCGAATGTTCGCATGATTTGTCAAGTGAGTTTCGGAGGCATGGATTCACGATGCCTCTCTTGACCAGCTCGGAGTTAACAGAGCTGAAGTGAAGTAGCAGCTTTTTTCCCCGTGGCTTATATCACCAGCATACGTGATCGCTCAATAAAAAAATGGACGCATCTCCACGTGGTGAATGATGTTGATTGGGGCTAAGCTCTGGAGGTGCTGATGATACTGATTTTATTGTTCACAGGTAGTGCTGATGGTGCTGATTTTTGTTTATTGCTCACAGGTAGTGCTGAGTTCCGGGTTGCGTTTCGACTTCATTATTACTGCTATATGGTCGGTGAAATGCAGAGCCAGTGGTTCTTCTAGCGGATCACCTTGGATCCGCTAGAAGCAATGGGAACGCAACTCCATCACTTAAGTCAACGGTCCATGTCAGAAAGAGAATGTGTGGCATGGATCGTGGGTATATACGCAGTTGAGCATTTGACCGCAGCGCCCTCTCGTCTATAAACGTTGAGCCAATGCATGCAATGTTTAACACGATTATATACGCAATTGACCGCAGCGCCCTCTCCTGTATATATGTTGAACGGCTACATGCAACGTTGGAGTGTACCGTAGTGTTTAAGACGTCTGCCTCGTAAGCAAGCGGTCCTGAGTTCGGACCCCCGTGCGGGCGTACGTCTTTTTTTTTTTTTTTTTTTTTTTAAAGTGGGCCGATCCCGGGGGCAGTGCAATCGATGCCGGGGGCTCGTCAAGCAACAACTGAGTTGCTTTTTTCTCTGTCTCCCCTCTCCAAACGGAGAGAAATAAAGAGTTTGAGTTTGAGTTTGATGTGAACACGGACGCCGGACAAGGCTAGACCCTAAGGAGCTTCGCCCCTAACGTAGTCGTAAATCCAGGGATCTGATGGATTTCTTACCTGGAAGCTCGTAGGTAAGCTCCGACAGATACATGCAGCCATTGAAATTGCATAGAACGTTGACCATCGTTGAAGCGATGGATAATGCAGCCCAACTCTCACCTCATCTGCGAAAGAACTAGCTTACCTCACCTTAAGAAGATAATCGCAGAGTATTTCAGGAATTGGGTTTATTAGGCGGAGGCAAAAACGAGGACAAAACAATATACAGATTTTGTTTTAACAATATGTAGAAGAAAACGAAAACAAAATGTAAAGAGTTGGGAGTTCAACGCTGTATGTTTTTTTTGTTGTCTCTAATTGAGCGAGTGCCTGTTTTGTGAAACGTTTATGCGCTGTGAAGTTGCAAGATGAATAACAAACTAGCCCAAGTTGGTGTGTTAACAATCGCTGTGATCACCTGTTCCCAAGGTCCAAACTCCGTCGGGAGAACTCCGGTATTTGGGTGTTCACGCACAGTGAACGCTCGGGGATCTTGCATTTGTGTCTGCGAGTATTTGGTTTAGCAGATGATGACAAACACGCAAAGGTTATGAACACCGTGACGATGCGCTTTTGTCGCTTGTTGATTGGTTCCCTCCGGTCGTGGCGTCGGCTGCTATCAGACCTAAGTTCGTCCGCTTCTTACACAGGGGGTGCGATGATGTCAGAACGCCAGGCTCTTATTGGCTGATTGGAAGAAATAGTCGGTAGACCTCAAGACATCTATCATGGAGGTCTACCCACTAGCCTTCCAACCAAAGCTAATCATAGCTCGGCATCGTCCTGACGTCACTGACACGCCTTAGCAAGAAGCAGACGTCTTGCACTCCGCATATAATGAAACGGAGTATACTAATAAAATACAGTCTAAATTGTAAACATATATTTAGAAAATCCACCTGGCGCACTGTGTACGTCTAGTTTATGTTGGGTTTAAGCGCCGTTGCGCTGTTTGTTTTGAGAAGTCTCTCCACAACTGTTTTTGACAAACGACATAACGTGCGACATGCGCGTAGCTCGAATATCTGGATACTGCGCATATGTGCGCGTCATACGAGTGTGCTCCACTTGTTGTATGCACGAATGGTGTAGTGGTACTCTAGTTAATGTTTTGTTTCCACCTGGCTACGAAGGGGCGTCGTTCGACAGAGGAGTTCAACGCTTGGAGCTTTCCTTTTTTTCTTCTAAAAGGTCGGTAAAGAGTTGTCATTCATAAAGAAGCAGACACAAAAAACATTACCGCTTAAGTTTAATTTTATATTATATTGTATTTTTTGAGGGCATATAAATCCGAAAGTGTAGTTGTGTGAATTAAATATTAGGGCTTATTCACACCTGCAGCATAACGCTAAATCAGCGTTATAGATACAGCACTGACTTTGCTCTATAGCAGCTGTGCATTAGCTTTCCGCTGTAAGTGACTCTGCCCTTTTCAGCGTAAATGAATTATGCAGAGCTAACTTAGCGATAAGTCAGCACTGAGACCAGCCCTGATGCGTCGCTGGATCTACCTTAGCGCTGAGCTGTATCTGTGAAACGGCCTTTACAGATTTGGCGTAAAGTTATTTCTGGACAGCGGAATGCCAACAATACATCCTGTCTGTTCGTTGCTCTCGTTTTATTGAATCACACAGATAAAGTACTTTTCAACCTATCGCAATTGTTTTTCGTCCCCTTTACATCATTAGGAAAACCTCCCGAACCTCGGTAAGCATGGCGGCTCGAATTGTGAACGGAGTGATACAATCGCCTCTTCCAGACTTCGACGTTGGGAACAGCTCTGCTTCTGAACTCATAGAAGGACGCTTGAAGAAACTATTACATAAGGTGATCATTGTGAGTATGCGAGTCCCCTGATTTGTGTGATGGTGATGAAAATCTCCAAAATTTCACCTGGAAAGTGTGCGATCAATCCGTTATTAACAGAATTGCAACATGTACCTCCCGTGTTGCGTAGGCGTCAACACCACAACGATAAGATCAACCATTTTTAGCTTGTGCCTACGTGACAGTGGTGAGATAACATGTCGGTTATTTTTTAACCTTCTGTCGCGTTGGCGTCCGCGCCTAACACCTTGTTGATTTATTGAACGCCCGGCTAAACTCTATGAAGCAAATATGCGGCCAAGAGCCTACAGACTTTGCCCGGCGGCGCGGTAGCTTTGCGCGCGGCGCAACAGCCACTTTTCTGACGCCACGCGCACAGCAAACGCCGCCGGGCGAAATTCGTCGATTCTTTTTCTCTATGGAGTTTCATCTTAAACTAGAGAAGTAGCGTGACGCGTCTAAGGAAAGACAATAAGAAGCTATAATAGGAAGAAACTTCATTCCGTTTAAACATCCAGTATTGTACCTAATATCGCCGCCGCGTATATAAGACAAAGATATCGCCTCAAGCTGAATGACAAATTTACAGCTTGCTTGTTCAGGCTTCCATTTTCCGGATTAAAGATTGCCTTTTAGAGCGCATCTCTTAGGCGCCCGTTTCCGGCTTGAGCGCCGTCCGTGTAACCGCGCGGGGCATTATGGGACGCGCGGTACTAGACAAGTCAGTGATGCCTGACGTCACTGATGACGTCATCAGGGACGTCATCGGCATCGGCATCGCCATCGTCACTGATGACGCAATCAGCGACCCCCGTGAGGTCAGTGACGTCATCGTCATCAGTGACGTCCCTGATGACGTCATCGGCATCGTCACCGATGACGTCGTCAGTGACGTCATCGGCATCCGTATCGTCATCGTCAGCGCCACTGACGACGTCACCAATGACGTCATCGGCATCGTCATTGATTACGTCATCGGCATTCGCATTGTCATCGTCATCGCCACTGATGACGTTACTGATGACGTCACTAGTGATGATGACGTCAAGAGTGACGTCATCGTCACGTGACCCCATAGGGGTGACATGACCCCCGTGAGGTCACGTGACCCCAGTGACGTCACATGATCCCCGTGAGGTCACGTGACACTCGTGAGGTGACGGCGACGCCGCTCGGAGGGAGTAGCAGACAGGATGAGGACGTGAGGAGCAGGGAGGAGGGGGTTTACCTTCCCCTCAGTACCCTTCCCTCCTCCTCCTCAGGAGCTGTGCTCTAATTCGGCGTTACAGGGAGTTGCAAACGGCTTTCATATTTTAGAGCGCAGCTCTTAGGGGCCCGTTTCCGGCTTGAGCGGCGTCGGCGTCGCCGTCGGCGTCGCCGTCGCCGTCGCCGTCGGCGTCGGCGTCGGCGTAACCGCGCGGTGCATTATGGGAAATGTCCCATAATGCACCGCGCGAGCCCCCACCGGGGTCACGTGACCTCGTGGGGGGCACGTGACCCCCCCGAGGTCACGTGACCCCGGTGCATCATGGGAAATGTCCCATAATGCACCGCGCGAGCCCCCCACCGGGGTCACGTGACCTCGGGGGGGGGGGGGGGGGCACGTGACCCCCCCGAGGTCACGTGACCCCCCGAAGTCACGTGACTCCCCTGAGGTCACGTGACCCCCGCCGATGTCGCGTGACCCCCAATGACGTCATCGTCACTGATGACGTCACCGGCATCCACATCGTCATCGTCATCATCACTGATGACGTCACCGGCATCCACATCGTCATCGTCATCATCACTGATGACGTCACCGGCATCCACATCGTCATCGTCATCATCACTGATGACGTCACCGGCATCCGCATCGTCATCGTCATCATCACTGATGACGTTACCGACATCCGCATCGTCAGCGTCATCATCACTGATGACGTCATCAGTGACGTCACTGATGTCGTCACCGGCATCCACATCGTCATCGTCATCGTCACTGATGACGTCACCGGCATCCGCATCGTCATCGTCATCATCACTGATGACGTCACCGGCATCCGCATCGTCATCGTCATCATCATCACTGATGGCGTTACCGACATCCGCATCGTCATCATCACTGATGACGTCATCAGCGACGTCACTGATGACGTCACCGACATTCGCATCGTCATCGTCATCATCACTGGTGAAGTCATCAGTGACGTCACTAATGACGTCATCGGTACCCGCATCGTCATCGTCAATGATGACGTCATCAGTGACCTCAGTGATGACATCATCGGCATTGGGGGTCACGTGACCCCCAAGGCCACGTGACCCCCCCTGGTTAGTTTAACCCCCCCCCCCCCAGTGCCCTTCCCTCCTCCTCCTCAAGAGCTGCGCTCTAATTCGGCGTTACAGGGAGTTGTAAGCAGCTTTCACTTTTTTATCGGGTTTTCCTCTTGATATTTCAAAGCGTAACAATGTGCTACTCAACATATATGAACGGAATTTGTAGAAGCTTCTTTAACAACATGTTTTGCGTTTTTTTCTATGAAAGGCTTTCCCCTTATTTTTTTAGGTTGACACCCAGCAAAGTTTGACCGCCTCTAGGTTGTTAAAAAAAATACGTAAATACGCTGTAGGCTATTATCAACACGGTGTTAAACCGGGGACCAAGGTGTGTGTGTGTGTTGGCAACACCGTTGAAAATGTAGCCGCGGCATTTGGTGTTATGTTTGCGGGCGGGACGCTCGTCATGGCGAAGACGGCCTACGTGGAAAGTGAGTGCTCAAAACGCCTTAAATTGAATCGAAGATACATTTAAGCATTTTTTTAGGAATAGTAAGTTTAATATGAGTCCTGTTTTATAGGGGAGTTGGTGTATACGATTGAAGACAGCCAATGCACTTTTCTACTAATCGACCTAGAAACCGCGCCACAGGCTGCAAAGTGGAAGATACCACCAAGCATTAAGGTGAGCAAGTGCTTATCTATATAATTAGTGAAGCATTTTACAGACAATAAAACTAAGGCCTGCACTTCCCTCGCCAGGGGAAGATACTGGGATAAAAACACTTCTAGCGCCCCCCCCCCCCAAAATAAAAGAAAGAAAAAAAATCTTGGCGTGTGTTTTTAACCGTTTGAGAAACCACGGCTGTTTTTTACTTGTAAGTGCTTGTCATGAAATTACTTCGCTGGTTTCAAAGCTACTTGTCATGTCGTACGAATCATGTTCGAATCTCTAATGCCCCTCCTAAACTATTTTACTCAACTTCAGGTGTCCCCCAGGGGTTTATACTTGGGCCTCTTTTGTTTCTGATATTTGTTAATGATATAGCCTTATGTGTAAAAAAAGCTGAGCTTCTACTCTTTGCGGATGATATTAAGATTTTTATGCGCGTTGTTACTCCTCTTGATTGCAATGCTCTTCAGCACGAAGTGAACAACATACTGCAATGGTCTTTAGCGAATAAATTGCTCCTAAATTTTACCAAAAATAACGCTCTTTCTTTAAACAGACGACACACGGTTATGCATTTTACTGACTCTTTGGGAGGAGCTCCAATCGAACGCGTTACTGTGATAAAAGATCTCGGTGTGTGCCTTGATAGCGCGTTGTCATTTAAGGCTCATGTTTCCTTTTTTGTTGGCCGTGTGATGAAAACGCTTGGTATCATATCTTGTATAACTGAAAAGGTCAGACGCCGTGCTTGTATGATTCGTTTATTTTGTGCTTGAGTTCGTTCACGGCTTGAATTTGCCTCTGTTGTTTGGAATTCTCTAACAAGTACACAGTAAGTATCGAATCAGTGCAAAAAAGAATGATACGCATTTTATATAAAAGACACTTTCAGCGTCGCTTTTATTATGATTATGAATTTCTTCTTAAGAGTTTTACTTAGGTTTTTGTCAAATAGAAGATTCGAGCGTGATCTGATTTTTTCTTTGCACAGGGTGGTAAATGGTTGGACTGATGCTAATCAACTTTTGAACTTTGTCGATTTTCATGTTCCTTGTCACGTTACCAGAAATTTTATTTCATGTTCCTTGTCACGTTACCAGAAATTTTATGCCCAATTCATGTCTAAACTCTCGCCACTGTCCGGTATGCAAATTTCATTTAATACAATCGCATCGTCTAGCTTGGACATCTTTGCAGATTCCCTAGCTTTTCGCCGGAACTTGGCAAGTCTAGTTAAAAGATGAAACTTTATTACATTTTGTGTGAAGTGTGCGACCTATTCGTAGTCATGCTAATTTGTACATTTTAAGCTGTGCGTGTGCTGTGTTTCTTCTTTTTGTCTTGTGTGCGCCAATGTGAAGACCCGCGTGGTTGTTTTGGGCACATTTAATAAACAAATTATTATTACTATTATTATTGTACTTTGAATGCAAGTTATTTTTTACGAGAGAGTGAATAGACCTCGCTAACTTTGTTGTAGCGAAAGGGCCGATCAAGCCTTTATTTGCAATTGCAGCATTCGACGTGACACTAAGGAATTTGGTAATAAAAGTCTCAGTAGGTTAACACATATAAACAGTACATTAATTTGAAGAAGGTTGAATTCCTTCCTTATTCAGAAGAGAAGAACCTGTCTCTATCGCCCTCGAGATTATATATCGATTGCGTTTAGGAATACGAGTCCACCAGTTTGTTTCACCATGCAACAATCACAGCATTCTATCAGAACCTTTTTATTATACTTCGCAGGGGTTGTTCGCAGTAGGGGGTGCGCCCGGCTTCATCGACGTTCTCCTTTTCCAAGAACTTCCTGATGCGTCCTTCAAACCGCACGTGCCTACAGAAGCCGAAAAAGAAGTTGTGGTCGTTCTGTACACGTCGGGATCAACGGGTCTTCCAAAGGGTGTGGAAATATCGCACAAAGCGTATTGTGCCTCGTTCTATGCATACAGGTACTTGATGATGGAAGGTGAAATATATATACGTTTTGAAAACAAAAGAGTAAAGTTATGTAAGGCCGGTAGTATACGTTTCTTTTATTTTTGTGTAAAGGCACGGATGTATAATACACTCAGTATGTAATTTGTGAAGTTAATAAAAAAGGAAAGAGTGCATGTAATAAGCTTCGCATAAACTAACCTTATAATAAATAAGCACCGATGTCGACATGAAGGAACTGAAGTTTATTTTGTGAAAGTGGCTACTGGGATAGTAAAAGCAATTACCTGCCAAATAAAAAGACATCAGAAAGCAAGTTTGATCCTGCTTTATAAAATTGAAACTTGATGTAAACCAGGAACGGTATTTTAAAAGATGGCGCACGAAATAATACTTTTCGGGCCCCCACGGGTCAAATTTATTTTAAGCACATCACCACTAAAAATCTGTGGAGGTAAAATTAAAGTAGGAGCCCAAATCTTTGTGCATCGCTTGTTTATATTTTTGGTTCTCCCATTATGTCGCACTTTATGAGCCACTCATATTAAAAGCCGAGCACGTGATATGTTACTTTATGCAAAGAGTTAAACATTAAATTCGATTGACAAAGGCATATCTGGTGCGTTCTTTCGTCTTTGAAACTTCCTGTATTTATGCATATCTATTCTTTTGGGTTCCAGGTCTACTGGAATTTGCACCGAAGACGATGTTTACTTGGCCTGGAATCCCTTCACCCATGTGTCGGGTTTTGCGGTAGCCATGTTTTCTATGCTTATAGGAGCAAAGACTGTCATCGCCGATCCCGCAATTTCGTACGAAGATTTTCTGAAAACTCTCAAAACCTTTAAGGTAAGAATATTCAGGTGGAACTAGAAATCCCGATCATATCGCAGAGTAGTTTATCCTTACCAAGCCGAGTACTCTACATTTATTTAAGAGTAGCAGATAGTGATTGATTTTTATTTTACATTCCTCAACAAAATATTTTTAATGCGAAAGCATTAACTATTGATTAAAGCTCAGCAATGCAGATGCATTGTCATGGAAGCCGTGGAGCCAGTGGGGTTCGTCGCGCCTGTGCAGTAGGGGAACATGATATCACCGCCGGAACGCCGTATGCGATAATAAAGCGTGGTGCGCTTCTTGTAGGAATGCGCTGCGTCTAGGAATGCTTCCGCATTCCTACACCGTAAGCAGTATTAAATATCCTCCTGTAATGTTTTTTTTTATGACAAGATTGGTCTATTCCCTTTCTTGACTCAAGACACCAAGCTATAGCTGCATATTGCAGTGGCATTTTTCATGACACTAAATTTAGAAAACCCGGTGGGGGTTAATGTGTGCGTTTTTCTCTTTGTTATAAAATCGAACGCTCTACGTACGAACATTACTGCAGTCGACATTCACTGTCTGGTGCGAAAAACGAACGCTTATAAGAAGGTTTTCATAAATACGAACTTTTTTAAATTTTTAAATGAGCTATATATTCAGTATTCATCACACTGCAAAAGGTATTCGTGATAGGCCTCACGAAAAATATATAGATCAAGCTAGCATACAGTACAATGCTGTATCCAATTTGTGGGTAGACAATACGAATAGCAATAGCTTTGTTTTCTTTAAATCCCCTCTTGGTGGTTTTTGGCGTTGCGTCTGTAACTTGCTTCTATAAGTTCCAAACATGCTGGCTTGGTTTCACAGCAACAGCATAGTCAAGAAGAAAGAGACCTTTATTTCTTTTAGGTTCAAATTTAAGGCAATTTTTTCTGCGACGTTTTAGATGGAGGATATCGATTGGTTGTAAGTGAAAAATTAATGAGTGCGCAGGCGCGCTGGTGGAAGTTGATCATGATGTAGAATGTGGTAAAAGCTGGGAAACTTGGTCGAAGAAAAAGAAAGGGGAAAAGAACGTGTCAACGTTCTTTTCCTCTGTCCCTTAATTGTAAGTGGTGTCAGTAAACAAACCAATCAGTTTCAGCACTTTGATTGGAAGCCAGAGATGTTGCTGAAGCTCCTATTTGTTTAATTAAATGCGCTAACTTTTTGCTTCTGGTTTAAAAAACTTTTGTTTCATTCCGTACTCAAGACTATTTTAGAAATACCGCCAACAATCTCACCTGGAGTGTATATGATTACTATAATACTGATAAATCGACATTGATTTGCCACTATAGATTCTCCAGCTTTCAGAGTTTTGACATTGTTAAAAAAACTAAACAATATAAGGGGTCAAGTACAAAACTAAATCTAAGACTTTCAATGTTGGCCTTCTATCAGTGTGAAATGAAAATTCTTGCTCACAACAATTTTGTGTAAAAAAATAGTGCATGATTTTGAACGAGCAAGTTAGAAATGTTACCCGACATGAAGCCTCTGTCAGGATGCTTACATACATTTGGGCTATACAAAATTTTTACATTCTTCAATCAAAGTGCCAATGTTTCGGCGTAACAATAATATCAATATTTACCTTACTGTGCTTGAAAAAAAGCTCTCTATGATATGTTGATTTTTCCCTTTACAGGTATCTATTTTTATTGGCGTAGTTGGCCGGATGTGGGATATTTTTCATAAAGCAAGAAAAAACAACGATATTATACCTGCTGTAAAACGAATAATGGCGGGTGGATCAGTACTCACGAAATTGTTTGCAACGGAAATTCGTGAAATATTCAACGTGGAATCACTCATCAATATCTACGGTATGACCGAAACTTTTTGTATTGTAAGTTCCTCACCTGTTGGTCAAATTACCTTCGACCATAGTGGTGTTCCTCTGGCCGGGAGCAAATTCAAGGTATGTCTGAAATGCCTCAACTGGTACATATTTTCTTCATTTGGAAACATTTAAAAAATGAACGACCCACTTAGTGTTCACATTTTTATTTAGTATAATATAGGAACAAACATTTTATTTCGATGTAGCAAAAATATAGGTTTATTGTTGTTATAATCTGCAAAGTCGGTACCGTAATGTTTTTAGATTCTTACAGATGTTCAATGTAATATTGTAACACCGATTTTTCCAAACGTTTGAGCATTTTCCCGCAATATGTATGCGTAAATGGGGAATAAGAATATTATTACAATAAAACTTATCTTGAAAGTACAGTTCAAAAATGTCTGTATTGAGTGTTGCACTTTTACGCTTCCCTAAAAGTAAGCATAGATATCCTCAATGCTTGAGAGGTGTTCAATTGGCCATGTTATTACCATTGTCTTTGGTGTATCCGTCGCGTTTTTTTTTTAACTGAGTTGACGAGTTTGCTTTTTTTTTTATGCGTGGGACTTGTGTGAATTTGGGTCTATAAGTGAAGACTGGAACTTTGCCTCAAATTTATACTTTTTTCGATTCATTTGTGAGAATATTAAAACTGGGCCCCACTTGCGCATATAACATGATCAATACACATATGAGAGCTCATCAGTGAAGTTTTAACGCGCCGATTTAAAATATACGTATAAGTGCGAGCTATACTAACGGGCGACGTATCTACAAAAAAAGTAATTGTGAGAACTTCTTTTTCCAAGGGGTGTGACCCAGAGAACTATAAAATATATATCGAGAAAAAAAAAGATCGGTAGTTTTATATGATGATAACTGTAAGACAAGTAACAGTGCGGTCTAGTTGCAAGTCACCTTCATGCTTCAAACACCTAGATAAAGCTCTAGTGTCGTTGCAGATGTTTTTAAGGACACGTAAAAAGAGGAACATGCATATATACGTTCCGGGCGGTACACACGGAGTGTAGCCATTTTGTTTAATTTCTTTCATTGTATGTTGGTTTACGTCAGGATTCAATCTGCGTCCAGCAAGATGCCCATAAAAAGATACCCAGGATTGTTTTAGAAACGCTTGATTTTAAATGGTTTCTGTATAGGTTAATAAAGCTTTCAATATAATACATTTTCATGTGAAGGCATTTTACCTACTGCGGTGAAAATTTTTCTCCACCCTCATAAGATTCTGCCGCCTAAGACTTGTGCCAAAATCTCTGGCATCTATAGTAAAAGCCAATAGTGGTAATAAAGTGTTTCTTAGTTTTAATATACAAGGACATCGAAATTTTAGGGTCATATTTAGGAAGATTAGAAAGTTGGAAAGCATGAGTTCTCAGTATTTTTTTTATTTACTTCCGTCACTATTTTTTTTCTCGACACGATATAGCCTTAGTGCTTCGCAATGCAGTTTGAGTGCTGTATCGTTTTCTGTCGCCCTTCTTAAGCTTTCGCTCTCGTTTCTGCATAACGCATTTTCTTAGAGCCTGATCAGTAATAAAAATTATAACTTTCTATTCCACCTTATGTGGTCTGCAATGTAAAATATTTGTTACATAAAAAAAAAACAAAAAAAACTTACCGAAAACCGGAGTTCGGGATGGACGTGTCGTTCTGCTTAGTTAGATAAAATAATTGCAAATCAAATCGAAGAACAGTATTCACATAAAAATAACCACCAACAGGGTGTGACTAGCGAACCAAGGAACACACTTGCGCATGTATGAATAGAAAAGAAATATCGCCGCGGGGCTAATGCGCCAGTACTTACTTTCTGAAAGCTGCCTATCTAACATGTCCTGTTCCCTCTTGCCTTAAAGAAGTCCGTATGCATTGCGCGACCTTGTTTTAATTTAGTGTTATCCGACAATTTTGAGGGTGTAAATAGTCGTAGAAAGACTAAACATTACAATCTGAGAATATATTACAACGAATTGCCACAGATATCTAACAATATTTGAAAACGGTGGTGCCAGCTGCCATTTATTAAGAGTGGATAGTTGGGCGAGTTGGTAAGAGTTCGTTCGAATTCGAGTTCAAGAGAAAAACAGAGGTTATCCTGTGTATCTCTATTCCTTGTCATCGCCTCAGTACCGTTATTTTTCACTGTATCTTTTACTAAACAGTTCTAATTTCTTAAAAAAAGGAGAGTAAATGGAGTTTGAAATTTATGATTCAGGTTACAGACCTAATCAGCGGAGAGTCTCTTGGCCCATATCAAAATGGTGAAATCGAAATTCACACACCATGCATCATGAAAGGCTACTATGGGTGTCCTGAAGCTACCGCTGAAGCTGTGAATTCGGACGGCTGGTACCGTACAGGTACAGCAGTCGTCTCACTTGTTTTATTATTGAACACTCCAAGTAATTCACTATCCTATATTAAACACCACTGGTTTTATTGTACTTGTCTAGCTAGTTTGCATGCTTTTGCCTACTTCATCATATTTCTCTGCCCACAGTTTTGTCGTCGAGTTATGATAGTCAAGAGTTGTGTGTTGTGAGACAGGTAAACACACCCTCATAATTAAGAAATAAAACATTGAGACAAGGAAGCAAAAAGGAACATACACACCACGGTCTAAAACCAGCACAGCACACAGCTGTCAGTTTTTGTGTGCTCGAGACTTTCTCAGTGTAGTGAACGAGTGTCCCTGCTGTTGATTGTGTATAATTTGGAGGAAGTTTGTAATGTCCCTTTTTGTTTCATTCTATCAAGGTTTTATTTCTCGATTTTGGTTGTTCACCTGCTCACATGCGTTTTTACTCTTATTTTAGGCATACCCCACACGCTGTGCTGCAACGATAATTCATAAACCTAGCTGTGTCAAATGTCAACTAATTCGCATTTAGAAATGAATGTAGCCAGTATAGTATCAGCATTTTTGAATGTACAAGACGTTTAAAAAAGGCAAAATAATGATTGTTTTAAAGAACTCGAAATAAAGATATGATTCCTTTGGGAGAACGCTATCAACCGCGGCACACACCAGACAACAAGTTTAAAGTGAGAATCACAAAAGGCATACCTCAAATTAGCTCTCAACCCTTTCAAACACATACCGAGCTTGTACATTTCAAACAGGTATGTTTTATGCCATAATCTGTCTGGAATATGCCATAATCTGTCTGGAATACAGACAACTGAATTTTGTCTCATTAATCTTCGCCGAAGATAGGCTGTCATGGTTTCGTCGTACCTAAAGTAATAATAAATAAAAACATTCGCCGATAGCTTAGCGCCAATGAAGACATTATTGTTGCGAACCTGTGCTTATCACCATGTTACCTTTCGATTACAAGCTGAGGCTGACATTAAGAAAAGTGCGTGTTCCCCCAGAAAATGTACTGTGTCTTCATTTGCAGTAAAAGTGCAATAAGCACTACTGAACGCACAGTCTCCGTCCAAATATGACGCTAGTTAACGGACCAAATTTCAAAGTTTCAGAGCTTGCTGTTATGTAATTGAAAAGTTGTATGTATTTTAGAGCGCAGCTCTAAGGCGCGGCCCTCTTGCGGCTTGAGCGGCGTCGCAGCCGGTGTAACCGCGTGCGTTGCATTATAGGAATAATGCAATCGGGCTTAACCGCGCGTTTCGTTATGGGAAAATTTTCCCGCTAAATTTTAGCGGGAAAACTTTCGCAAATTTTCCTCGCTAATGTTTGCTGAAAAACTTTTCCTCTAAGTTTAACGGAAAATTTTCCCCGCTACATTTTGCGGGAAAATATTCCCATTAAATCTAGCGGAAAAATTTCCCCGCTAATCTTAGCGAAAAATTTTCCCGCTAAATTTAGCGGGAAATTTAGCGAACATTTCCCGCTAAATGGAAGAAGAGCAGAAGAAGAGGAGGGGGTGGAGGAGGGACATGCTCTCCCCTCCGTACCCTCCCCTTCTCCTCCTCAAGAGCTGTGCTCTGATTCGGCATTACAGAAATTGTAAACTTCTTTCTTTTTTTAAATTTTCAATGTAAAAGTTTTGTCCGACGAAGCTGTCGAAACATGGAGGCGAAAGGCGTCAGTTACCGGGAATGAGCCCTATTTCTCGTTGAAAGTTAAAAAAAAAATTACATAAAAAATTAGAATTGTATAGTGGTTATGTTTCAACATTTTGCATCTGGTCCGAACCGTAGCACAGATTGAGCGCCCGGCGATGAGTAGTCCAGTTTTGCAGTAAAAAATGACACTCTACTTTTTTTTTTTTAACGGGGACGCGCTGTACAGTAAGTTTACTACAAAACTAAAATGAGGTTTAAAGCGGTTTGGAAGAAACTTGTTAATGCCGCAGAAGACAATCATAAAACACTATGCGGAGGTACTGCTTGCATACGTTCTGCACGACCGTGGAGGCTGGACGAGCGCTAATTTCCGAACTACAGGCATCTTTTCGCCCACACTTATAACGTGTGTTAGAAATCGGTACGCACCTTGAATAGACCGAATCGCTTAGAACTTTGACCTTAAAACAAAAATATATGGCCATCACAACTCGTGAAGATGAGATTTTGATTTTTCAGGAGATTTTGGCTACTACGACACTCAAGGACGGATCCATGTCATCGATAGAATGAAAGAAATGATCAAATGCATGGATAATGTGGTCGCCCCTGCTGAGCTCGAAGAAATCTTATTGACCCATGAGGCTGTCGCCGAAGTCACAGTTGTGGGTGTTCCAAATCCAAAGTATGGCGAGGCTCCAACAGCTTGTGTCGTTCTTAAAGATTGCTTCAAGGGAAACCTCAAGAGCCTGGCGTCGGAATTGAAGGAGCTCATTGCAGGTATATGTCATCTTGACAATATTCATATTTCATCCATTGGTATGTTGTGAGCATGTCCTACCTTTTGCATTTAGAAGTGTAAGTGGCAAGTTTAATGTATAAATTTTGTTTAGTAAAAAACACCGCTTATGAGCCACTTTATTTCGTGAAATATGAACTGAAGCACGAATGTTTTTCTCGGTGTATACGATGTCACGCTAAAAACTAGAAATACAAAAAAAAAACACGCATTGTAATTAAAACGCAGGGAAATAACGCTCCTACACAATGTGGGGGATTATATCCAGAACATATTTTACGCTGATACGATTTTTCTAAATGTTCACCTCGTTTATAAAAAAAAAAGTTTCTTAATACCTGCCGTGACCAGGAAAGATTGATCGTGCCGTGTTTATGGTTCATATAATAAGGCGTGCTGTATACGTCAGAGCAAATGTTTGTGTAGAGGCAACTTTTTAAAATTAATTCGATGTTTACGAAGGCTTGCATAAGAAACATTGTGACAAATGCAGTGTTATTATGCATAGCCTTGACGATGTTAACTTCTGTTCTGTGGCACTTGGTTAAATTAAACTAACTTTGATTTGAAAATTAAAGTTAAAATAACATTTTAGTCACTGACAGAATTAGAACAGCACGGATGTCCCTTAGTTGTCTCGCGTCTGATGCAAGCTTTCTAGCCTTGATAACGCCTCAGCGTCTCGCGAACCTCGAGTGTGCATGCGAAGCCAAAGCACGACTAAAAGAAATGAGCGCGTGCTAGGGTCCGGTCAAGCTCAAGAGATTCCCTGGCTTTCTCAACCTCTCAATGGCCACAATCAACTTACTACTAGAGCACATCAGATTCCATTTGTTCTCTTTCTACCATGCCTTTTCTCAAAGCCACAAAGCTTCAAGAATATAGATCCGTACACTTCAGTGTATTTAATATTCATAATAAATATCGAGACGCACAGAGTAAAGCCTGTGAGAGATTGATTTGCGTTTTCTGGCTTCTTGTTTGCAGAACAAGCAGCAGTCTTCAAGCTGTTTTTCAAGAGTTGTTTTTATGAAATGCCTTCCCAAATTTGATAACGGAAAGGTTAGGAGACAAGAACTCAAGACGAAGGCCGCTCTTGAAAAGGAAATTTTGAAAGAATAATGGAGCCTGTCAGCATTTCAAGCGATACCTAAACTCATACGAGACACCCGATAAAGGCGCTTCTGCGTTTTTATTGCAATAAACACGTGTGTTCATCTGTAAGCATAACAGATCATGACACACACTTAAAGCACGAACGACAGACTCTACACGGATTTATCAAAATGGTCAAGAGAGGTATTTTTTCATCTGTCACTTCAAGCTTTATAAGAAATTACCATTTAACAAATGGCGTGCGGAGCACAAAGTTTACAGTATCCCAAAACAATCTTGTTTAAAAATGTTAAAGGATCGTCAAACCGAACTAAAATATCGAATAGGACCAGTGACTGAACGTTGTACATAATGAGGATAAACAGATATAAAAGAGCGAACGAAGAAAAGAAAAGAATGACAGGCACTGCGAGTGTTAAAGATTGTATTCAGTTGATTTCTGCGTTTTAGGTACTTTGATTGAAGCCTAATTTTTTTCTTGATGAATTGGCTCTTTCAGGAAATTGGGGAAGCGTGTCTTGATTTGGCGAAACTGAACTTGAACCATAGACTCAACGAGGAAAAAAAAACTGTAAAAACCCTTCACCATCACGTTGTTCTATACGACAGTAAAATAATAAATATAGAGACAGTACTGAATGAGAGGAGTCGCAGTTAACGAAGGACACGCATTGGGATTTTCTGTTGGGGAAGCCATTCTGTAATAAAATATGCACTAGCTCGATATTGCTGACTAAGACCGAGATTAAACTCGGCGTCCTTGAGGGAGGAGGTCTCCGTTCATTCCTAAGCTGTCAGTGCCGGGCGCGCAACGCGCCCGCCGGACCAGTAAATCGCCTCCTTTTCATCACCTCCCGCGCTCTCTCCGCGAGGTTACGGAAGGGAGCGTGGTCACGTGATTAAAGATAGACGTACGATTGGCTCACCGAGCACCTTAGCTTGCAGCACACACTCAGCTTAGGGGTTACGGAGTCCAGCCCGCGAAACACACACACACACACAGAAAGTGGGGCCGCGTGAAACAAGACCACATGACAAGGCAGGGAGACTGTGGGGGGGACTGTCCCGCAGCCGCGAACTGCAAACGGGGAGATGCGCTTCACAATTCATAAAATTTTTTGACAGAAAGAGCTCTTTTTTTTTTTACCAGAAAAAGTAATGACACGATCAACTTGCACATCTCAGGACACTGTGGAGACAGTTTTTTTAGTTGTTTGAGTATATGTTAGTGCTGATCGGATTGTTTCTATCGGGAGGAGCGGCTCGGCATCTCCGCCATCCAGGCCACTCCTACTGGAACCGGCAAGAACTGGTTCTAGAGTATTGATCACCTGCAGCGCATTTCGTATAAATGCCAAGTGCGATATTTAACATGTGGATTTTCAGGACCATAGATGTTCTGTCGACAG
Source organism: Ixodes scapularis (assembly GCF_016920785.2). Lineage (NCBI taxonomy): Eukaryota > Metazoa > Arthropoda > Arachnida > Ixodida > Ixodidae > Ixodes > Ixodes scapularis. The sequence goes on along the minus strand of NW_024609868.1, from coordinate 107,556,366 downwards.
AGTCTACACACCGTTGATATTTCTTTCTTGGTGGTATACATGTGACCACTAGCTTCAACGGACCAAAGAAACGACAAACCCCTTTCTCTTCCATGTGAGTGACAAGGAGAGGACATCTTGACCATCGGAAACAGGTGTTATTGCTACACAATGTACGTTTTTTCTTAATCCAATGAGCTTGGGCAGTGTCGAACTCTAGGTCAGGAATCTCAGACGAGTTCAGCGTGTAGTCTGCAGCGATCGGCAAGAAAAGGCCCTGTACAGCTGTGTTTGTGAGACAAGGACAAACAAAAGAATGTGTCAGCACAGCCTCCGTTGGTCTTTCTGATAGAGAATTTTTTTATTCTGACTGGTGCATGCTAGGGATCGATTATGACACAGCACTCTAATATAACTGAGAAGATGTTGAGACTGTATGGAGTTTTTACGGATATTGTTTATTGGGCTGTTGACCATGTGTATATATTTACAGGGAGCGGTGGAAATAAACTTTTAGTTTATAGAGAGCGCTGTTATCTGTGTCGTCTTTACTTTGTAATTATTTTCTCACGCTGTTTTAAACCAAGATGTCAAAAATATCCCGTACACATTGATATCTCAAACGGATTGCCGTACTTTTGGAAAAGAAGGGCGCGATCAAGTGTGACTATAACGTGCAGGATCCGCCGAGAACAGCTGAGAATAAGGAGAAGCTGCCTCGCTTCTCTCGTCTTCGCTTTGGTTCACAAGCTCGAGGAGACGAAGCGGGGAGGCGAGGGGATAAAATCCTGACGTAACATGTCTCGTCGGCCTCGTCGGTCGTATTGAATCGCGCGCTTCGTTTCCAAAAAATACGGCCACCGTTAGAGATATCCCTGCATGAGTGACGTTTTGCAGGTTTTGCAGCGTCCCGTCTATTGTTCCAGCTTTTTATTGTTAGCTCCGAAATCCGGTTCAGCATCTCTTTAATGCGTCTTCCCTTTACGAAAACAACAACAAAAACATATCAAACCTCGCTTAGCATTGCCGCTCGCATTGTGAAACGAGTGATACACTCGCATTTCCTTGAATGTGACGATGGAAGAAAGAGCTGCGCTTTTGAACTTATAAAGCGACGTTTGAAAACATTGTCAAACAAGATCATTCTTGTGAGTCTTGCTTTCTATCGGCGAATATCGACGTTATTACCAAGCATTGCATAACTGCAAGGGTATGAAATAATCAATTCGCCTGTATATAATGGTGACGCTAGTGTTCGCGATTTTGCCTGGATAATGTGTGGTGAATATGCGCTTAAGAGAGCCCTCGTTTATCCTCATTTAAAATGCCTTAAAATCTCTGTGGCATTTAGAGATCTTACGTTATTGTGGCCGAGCCGCAAAATTAGAACAGAAGAAGTAGCCTGACTCGGGCTACGAAAGAAAATAAATAGCTACAATATAAACACATTGGGTTACGCTTAAGAAACCTATAGACACCAGAGAAAGCTGTGAATCTGCATTTTCATTGCGTAAGACAACCCCTCCCCCCCCCCCCCCCCCTTAAAAAAAAAAAAAGGACAGAATTTTATTTTTTTTTGTTCAGGCGTCGATTTCTCCAATATTTTAGTGGAAGAATTTAGGGAGTGTTGGTATGGTTGCACGAAGCAATGAGAATATAGAGTACAGAACTTTCGTTTTCTTTCGTTTCATGGGGAGAATACATTTTTGACGAAATTTCACTTGAAGGTACAGAAGGTAATCATTCGGATGGAAGATGCATTCTATTTCTCTTAACTTCTTCTTGAAACTGTAAAGCGTAGCTCTATCTGACGAAAGTAATCCCTGGAGAAGGGGAACAAGAGGGACAAAGGACAAACATAAATCTCCAAAGACAGTTAGGTGACTGGTGAGCGACCGTAAATATCCGCCTGGTCCGGGTATCGAACCCGGGACCTCTCCATTACAAGTGGAGCGCTCTACCAACTGAGCTAACCAGGGGTTAGACGTCAGTAGAGCAAACGGGTTTTATCAGCTGCCACCAGTCGAACACCAACAAGGGTGAAGCTTGCAATTTAAGGTTATAATTATAATGCAATTAAATGCAAAGGCGCAAGCGAGCTGGACAAGAATGACGAAAGTAATCCCTGGAGAAGGGGAACAAGAGGGACAAAGGACAAACATAAATCTCCAAACACAGCTAGGTGACTGGTGAGCGACCGAAAAAATCCGCCTGGTCCTTTTCAGGCACAAGAGTATATTGCTCAAGTGGGTCTTGCATTTGCTCTGCAACCAATCTGGTGCCGTCACTTAGTTGGGAGATGTCATCCTCTTCTGTAACTGCAGTCTCTTCGAAAGGGATCGACTGCTCCGGTTCTTCTGCGTCGATAGGAAACCAGTCTTCGGCGACACACTGGGAGGATGAACCGGCGGTCACCACTGGCAATCGGCTCAGCGCATCGGCAGGACTATTGACCTTTCCTCAGCGGTGCTCGATGGTGCAGTTAAAACCCTGGAGTCAAAGAACCCATCTTCTCGCCCGACTAGATGTGTGCTCAGTGCTGAACATCCATGAAAGTGATGCGTGCTCGCAGTGCATCTCAAAGTGGGTAAGCTCTATATATGGACGAAACCTATCGAGTGCCCAGACGACTCATAAGCACTCTTACTCTTGGCATGTATAGTTTTGCTCTGCAGGGGTCAAAGTCCGGCTAATGAATGAGACGGGTCTAAGCTTTCTTTCGGTGTCTTGAAGTAACACAGCGCCCACTCCCACACCACTGGCATCTGTCTGAATCACAAAAGGCTTGTTCAGGTCAGGAAGGGCAACCACTGCATTGGCTGTCAGCTGGGCTTTTAGGCAGTCAAAGGCGGCCTGTTGAGGGAGTTTCCAACTCTAACGAACATCCTTTCTCACTGCGGGGATGAGTTGGGCTAGTTGGTTATGATACCTTACGGGTAAAACCAGCTGAACATTCAAGGAAGGAGAAAGAGAAAAGACAACCAATCGCTGGACTACCAACTATTTTAGTGAATCGTCCTCCTCTTCTACTAAATCTTATGCGTATCAATTTTTTTAATTGTGCTTTTTCTTTATTTGTATTTTTACTTAGCCAAAAGGGCGCTCTTCACAAAGGACCTTTTTTGCGGTTGCAAGGTTATTGAGGAGGAGCTCACACAGTTTTCTTCTTCGTTGTCTACAGCCAAGGCCTTCAACATCTCCCTTGCAAGCCGGCAAAACGTTCAAGTTGTGTGCTCGGCCCCCAATGAGGCTTATTCCCTATGCCGCAGGGTCAATCAGACACAAACGGACAAGAAAGACACGTGTGACACCCGACACAGGACAAAATACCTTCCGCGCCAAAAAGGAGTTGTTTACAGCCTACCGTTGAGATGTGGACGATGTTATATTGGACAGACCGGGAGATGCATAAACGACCGTGCACGAGAACATTTGGCCAACGTTAAGAATCTCGCGGGACCAGGACGCCTCGCTGCCCATTGTCAAACTTGCAAGTGCAAAGCAAAGCTTGAGCAAGCCAGCATCATAGGACATCATAAGAACCAGCTTGCAAGGGAGATGTTGGAGGGCTTGGCTATAGACAACGAAGAAGAAAACTGTGTGAGCTCCGCCTCAATAACCCTGCAACCGCAAGAAAAGCTCTTTCTGAAGGGCGCCCTCTCTGCTAAGTAAAAATAGAAATAACAAACACAATTAAACAAATTTGATACGCATACGATTTAGTAGAAGAGTAGGACGATTCATTAAAACAGTTGGTAGTCCAGAGATTGGTTATCATTTCTCTTTCTCCTTCCTTGAATGTTCAGCTGGTTCCGCCCGTAATGTATCCTTTCTCAGCAGCAACGTAA